>NW_007231138.1:0-1339 GCF_000164805.1 Carlito syrichta | reverse complement strand
ATTAGGTAGGTACATCATTTAGAGGAAACCAAGTGAATTTGTAACCCAAGCGTCGTCTTCTAGTATTTCGTGGAATTCCTCTAAAGGCTTAAACTCAATATTCAAATAATTCACTCTAGGACATACAGTTACCCGACTTCATGGAATTATCCCAGTACTGCTCTTCTAGATGCTCAAGTATCATAGACACCTGCAGTTCCTTTAGCCAAACCTTAGGACTTCTCAGGTCTGGGATTCTAATTCACTGTGGGTATTGGGCCTTTTCACGTAGTATTTGCACACATGCTAAGTTCTCAGTATGAAGGAAGGGAAGACGGAGAAGGAGAAAGAGGAGGAGAGGAGGAGAAGGAAGAAGAGGAAGGAAATAGGTGGTGGGGGAGACTGGAGAGAAGGAGAGGATGTGTATATGGATCTGGGTCCCACAGGCTCCTGGTTTTACTCACTCATCTCCATCACCCCCATCTCAAGATCCCATGATATGAAAGAGATTTGAGCCAATCACTCCTGGTTGTCCCACATGTTCAAATTGACCTGTCTTTCATGGCCTCATTTGCCCCACTCCATCCTCTAAATCCAATCCAGCGGGCTTGCACGTTCTGCTGCTGAACCTTTTTGTAAGATCTAAGCTTATATGCTGTAGATCCATTCAAGGCAATGCTCTTTAGCATCTAGATTCTCTATAGCTTAGTTGAGCCCAAGTTCCACTCTGCACATCCCAATCCCAGTTAATTTCAGAAACTTTCAGTCCATGTATGTGGACTTCCTGAAACTTCCTGACTTCACCACTGCCAGGAACATGATTCAGAAAAAACTCAAAATTGTTGGGTGCGAAATCTCCTCCTCTAATGACATTTTTAAGAACTATGAGCCAGGCTCGGTGGCTCAGTCTGTAATCCCATGCCTTTGGGAGGCTGAGGTAAGTGGATTGCCTGAGCCCACGGGTTCGAGACCCGCCTGGGTAGCAAGATCTCATCTGTACAATAAATCAAAAAATCAGCCAGGTGTGGTAGCCGGTAATTCCGGCTACTCGGAAGGCTGAGGTGGAAGGATCGCCGCAGCCCAGCAGGCGAGGTTGCAGTGGCCAGGAGCGGCCACTGCACTCCAGTCTGGGCAACAGAGTGAGACTCCGACTCAAAAAAAAAAAAGAACTATGGAAAACTCAAGTCTCCTAGTGCCCCCATACTCCATTTCACTAACTTAAACCTTTGCATGGGTATCGGGGATCTTGACCTGAGGAAGCAACTTGACCACCACTACTGTCAACCTCTATTTAATCAAATTGCTCTTATGCTTCCTTTGAGCTAATTCAATCCTTTTCAGCACATATTTTAATCAAAGA
>NW_007231137.1:0-14069 GCF_000164805.1 Carlito syrichta | reverse complement strand
CTGGGCCTTCAGTGTCTTCCTTGGCTGAGCAGCGGGCAGGTGATGTGCACAGGAGCCTCCCAGGGAAAGCATGGCTCATCTTTAAACTTGACCGCTGAACCCCAAGAAAGAGACCCAACAAAAGTGGCCTCATCAGGGAAGCACTGAGAACTCCACTTAGCCCAGAAATTGCTTGTGCTCCCTCATCCAGAATCCTATTCTTTGGGAGACTAGGAGAGAGGATTTGTGACGTTTATGCATCCACTTTACTTTCCCGTACTTCTGTTACCTTTTCTCCTTTCACTGGCATCCCCCACTTCCCTTCCTGAACCAAACAGACCTACTTGCTCAGAATTTTGCTGTTCCAGGAGCCCTGAGATATCCCAGGAAGGATTCTTCCTTTTCTGACCTGCCCCAACACTTCTGCCCAACACCCCTGTCCCACGTGACCTTCTCCAAGAGTGCAGATTGGAGGGGAAAGGTATCAGAGCCCTGGGCATGAGAAAAACACTGCCATCCACCCAGCTGTGTAGTGGGCTTTGCATTATTCTGATCTCTCCTCTTGCCTGGGGTAAATACTCAGGTGCCTTCACTTCTCTCAGTACCCCAAAATGTGAGATTTAAAATAATTTTTTTTTTTGAGTTGGAGTCTCACTCTGTCACCCAGATGTGTGCAATCGCACGCTCCTGGTCACCTAGCCTCAACGTGCTAGGATCCAGTGATCCTTCCGCCTCAGCCACCCAAGTAGCTGGAATTACAGGTGCGCGCTACCATGCCTGGCTAATTTTTTAATTTATTGTAGAGATGAGGTCTCGCCAATTTGCCCAAGTGGGTCTCAAACCCACGGGCTCAGGCAAAACACTCAACTCAGCCTCCCAAAGCACGGGATTATAGGCTGAGCCACCGAGACCAGCTAAAATAACAGAATAAATTAAGTTACTGTAAAAGATCATTGTACAAATGATCAATGTTTCATTTGACTTTTTCCAAATATACACCATGAGATTATATATTGAAATCATGAACAGCCATGCACAAATATAATTGGACAAAGGTCAGCAATGCTGTCCCATACCTGTAATCCTAGTGATTTGCGAGGTCCTAGTGAGATGATTACTTGAGACCAGCTGGGTGTAATGGATCATAGCTATAGTCCCAGCTACTGGAGAACCTGAAATGAGTGGGTCATTGAGCTCAGGAAGTTGAGGTAGCATTGAAACAGGTTCATGTCACTGCACTCCAGTCTGGGTGTTGGAGTGAGACTCATATATATATAACTGGACAAAAATAATATGTTCTAACATTAACAGACTGACTGGGGAAACCAATAGGGCTTTCCTACCTAGATCCTTCCTGACCTTTATATGCATGCATTCTTTCTTACTAGTTATGCGGCAGAGCCCCCTCTGGAATGGGAGTCCTATGACCTACAGTCAATTGAGGTAGGTCAGATAATTTCTTTATGGACAGTTTTTAATATAAAATATTTTTAGTTTTTATGACTGATTTGGGGGGAACAGGGCTTCTGATTTTTATGACCGCCTCAGGGAAGTGGGGTTCTAGTTTATATGGCTGTTCTTAGGGGAGGACGAGACTGAGAGACAAGATGAGAAAATAAGGTCAGAGAAAAAGTTTTTCTGAGGCTACTGCTAAGGCCTTCTTTTTGGGCTACTGTTTTCTGAGCTCAGTCACATACATTCAAGCAACCATAAATCCAACAGTAGTATTTATTTTATTGTACTTTACTATTTAATAGATATGAGATCTCATTATTTTCCCCAAGCTGGTCTTGTGTAACTGGGCCAAGCAATCCTCCTGCATTGACCTCCCAAAGAGCTGTGATTTCAGGCATGTGCCCTGAGTCTGGCTACAACAGCTGTTTTTGTTTGTTTGTTTGTTTGTTTTTTGTTTTTTTGAGTTGGAGTCTCACTTGGTTGCCCAGACTGGAGTGCAGTGGCCACTCCTGGCCACCGCAACCTCAACCTGCTGGGCTCCGGCGATCCTTCCACCTCAGCCTTCCGAGTAGCTGGAATTACAGGCATGCGCTACCACGCCTGGCTGATTTTTGATTTATTGTAAAGATGAGGTCTCGCTGCCCGGGCGGGTCTCGAAGCCGCGGTCTCAGGCAATCCACTCACCTCAGCCTCCCAAAGGCATGGGATTACAGGCTGAGACACCGAGCCCGGCTACAACACCTGTTTTTAATGAAATAAAGTGAGATGATTCTACAAACCACAAGAACAATTAAAGACACATAAAAGAGAACATGTCTATAAAGGAAGTACTGGATGATAGTACTTCTGCTGTTTGAGGGCACAACTTATTTTGAAGCTATAGTTGTTAAGAAAGTGTGAAATTCATACAGAAGAATATAAATTGACTACAGAAATAGACTTGAGAGTCATTAGAGACACTCATAATTGTATGGAACTTGGATATGTTAGTCTTTATAGGTGTATATCTTGATAGATAGATCTCTCCTTCCCTCCTACCTTTTCCTTCATCTCGTACACAGTATAGATCAATAGTTAGCTAATTAGACAGAAGATATATAGAGGTATACTCCATGTCAAATGAGTAAGAAATGGAAGGATCTTTGATAAATTGAACGTAATTATCTAGCTATAAAAACAAAATATTAAATTAATACCTTTCTCAAACCACATATCATTATCAGATCCATCAAGGGCATACAATTTAAAAGCAATAATGTAAAATTATTGGTAGAAAACACAGGAATATCTTTCAATCCTGAAGATAAAAATTGAATTCTTTAACCAATCAAAAAGTACTAACTACAAAAGGCAAGTTTTCCAGGTGTGGCAGTGCATGCCTGTAGTCCTAGCTACTCATAATGTTGAGGTAGGAGGATCAGTTGAGCCCGGTAGTTTGAGGCTGCAGTGAGCTTTGATCACACCACTGAACTCCAGTTTGGGTTACACAGAGCATGATTCCCATCTCTCTATATGTTTTTAAAAAGAGTAAATACTGGCATTGTATGAAAGTGGAGAAAAACTTTCTTATACCCTTTCAGGTTTTTTGGATGAGCTCCAAATTAAGTTACTATAAGGCAGTTTAATAGGAGTAATTATGTTGTAAGACCCGAGGTCAAACTCTGTCAGTCTGGCTGGAGTGCAGTGGTGCAGCCACAGCTCACTCCAGCCTGGAACTCCTCGACTCAAGGGATATTCCCTTGCCAGCTTGCCAAAGTGCTGGAATTACAGATGTGAGTCACAGTGCAAGACATAATAGGAGAAAATTTTATTTCCATACATATGCACAGAAATTTCACAAAAATATTACACTACAAAAGACCAGATGATCCTTATGTAGCACGATTTGGTAAAAAAATAATAATAATAAGGGCTTGTTGTTTTGTTTGGTGTGGGGAAGGAAACAACTCATGGGAGGGTGAGAAGAAGAAATGTGTGAGGAAGGAAGTTTGCCTTGTTGTGCAGCTAAAAGTCTCCTGGCTGATAACTGTCAGAGCAGCTGCATTCCTGATATAGATACCTTTTCTAATGAGCTTTTCCTTTAAAGTAACTTTCAGAGGTGCTCCCAAGTCTGCAATTTCTCAAAATATCTAGCTCCCTGGCCAGGTCATCTGAAATGCTTTTTAAACTGCTCACCACATGAAGAAGTTCTGCCCTGCAGTACACTGGGGCATTCCCCTGAGTCTTGACTCAGCTCCTGGAAGGAGGTTGTTTAGGTCCTGGAGTCTGTCACATGTGGAATGGGAAATAACCAAGGCCCTTATCTCTTGCATGCAGACAATAAAACCAACTAAATAAGAGGTGACATGCCAAGCCTTGGATCTCCTAATTGGTGAAACAATATGTCTTGGACAAGAAGAGAAGAATGCAGTCATTTCCAACCTTAAACGTTTTCACTTCTCTGTCATAAAAAATCAAGGTGCTGAAAACTGAATAGTGGTGTTAATAGGAGTAATTATTATTATTATTATTATTTTATTATTATTATTATTTTGAATTGAAGTCTCACTCTGTGGTCCTGGCTGGACCAAGGCACAATCACGGCCACCCCAGTATTGACCTGCTGGGCTCAGGCAATTCTTTTGTCTCAGACTTCCAAGTAGTTGGAACTACAGGCATGTGCTACCATGCCCAGATAATTTTTCATTTTTTGTAGAGACGGGGTCTTGCTATGTTTCCCGAGCTAGTCACAAACACTCAGGCTCAGGAAATTCACTCACCTTGGCCTCCCAAAATGCAGGGACTACAGACTGAGCCACTCAGCCCGGCCTCCACTGTAAATTGCTTTTGACACTCCAGTTCACCAAAAGGAAATACATAAATATGTCATCTCTCTGATGATAGTATTCAAATCTGAGTTGAGCATGCATTTGACAGATCCAACTGACTGAATCACGCAAGCACTAGATTGTTGTGCAGCAAGTTGACTTGCATCTTCTGAGAAGCAAATGGAACACATAAACAAGCAAAGCCTTCAAGGATAGTATTTTCCTTTTTTTTGAGTGACATATGCGCTTCCTAGGTCAGTTGGTGGCTAGCATATATTTTATTCATTAATTGTTCCTTCACAAATACTAAGTACTATATATTTACCAGTGGACCAGAGATAAGTGATCAATCAGCAAACATGGGCTTAATCATAAAATGCCTGACAGCTTCATGGAATGAAAGAGATTTCCTCCGAGTTGATTGCATTTGATCTCCAGGTGGCTGGGTGGGTCCTCTGATGGAATTAGCTCTGGGACTTCCAATTCCCAGCTAATGAGCTCCTTTTCCACCATGGCCAGCCCATCCAGGCCAGGAGCAAAAGAAGCCTGCAGCAGCGGAAGGGATCTTCATCACACCAGATATCCCCACTTGCCTCAAGTGGAGCAGCCACAGGATATCGCAGTGCTCTCCCCCTGGTGTGCAGGTCGCCCTGGATACGGTAGCCTTGGAGCCATGACTCCCAATGTCCTCAGCCCTGAGCCAAGGAGAAAATGTGCCCTTGCCCCTCCCCTTGAATCTCCACCTGTATGACCATTTCTGGACAGCAGAGACTTTCACTGGGACATGTGCAACCCCTTCGAACTGCTTCGCCTGGAAGCCTCTGGAGATGGTCCTTTTCCAGTCCCCCAGAGACCCTCGAGGAGTGGCGTGCCACCCTCCACCCTGGAGTTGATGACAGGCAGACACCTGTAAGAGAAACAGGAGAGGAAGAAGCTGCCACCAAGCACTGAGTGGCGCCCTCAGCCTCAGAGCTACAGTGCCTACCTGAAGGTTTTCCAGTGGTAGCAGTGCTTCCTGAGCCCTACCCGATCGCTCCGTGTGGTCTCTTTCTCCATCCTGGGACCGAGAGTGCCGGTGTCACGGGTGCACAGTACAGGGCACTCCCGTCAGCTCTTGGTCTAGCTGCTCCAAGTTGGCAGCTTTCTGATCTTAGCACTTAGTGCAGGAGTCCCCCGGTGGCACAGCCTCTAGTTTCCCAAAGTCCACGGTTGTCGGTAATAGCACCCATGATTGTGACAAAATGGACTTTTGTCTTCAGTAACGCTGCTTGCTACTGTCACTCACACGCCCCTGCACTGCCATCTTGCACCACCGAGTTCTCTTGGTTGCAGAACATCTCTTCTTTGGGTGCCTGCATTTTCTCGATGGCAGCACCGCGAATGACACTGATCTGATGGGTTGTAAGCTGCAGTGTCCCTGGTTGCTGAATGTTTGCATATTTTCACATATTTCATCTGCATGATACAGGACAGTGTGCAGTAGTCAATCATTCTAAAGTTTAGTCATATAACCTTGTACTTAAAAAATAAAAATAAAAAGGGCAAATTACAGCCTAAACTTAATTCAGATTAGATTTTGCTGCAATTCAGTTCTTAGTCAAATTTACACTCCAAATGCAAATTCAGAACATTTGGGGTTTTAAAATTGCTAAAAAGGAATTGTAGAACTGTGCTCCAAATTCTATCAGTTATAATCAGCAAGAAGCTTACAGGAGGGACATTCTTTCAGAGAATTCAAAGAATATATAATTAATCCTCTTCCTGTACCATGAAGAGTTTTTTTTTTTTATAAGAATACTAGAAAAAATGGAGAATGAGACTCTGAACAATCATTTATTTCCAATGCTTCCTGGGTTTTATAGGTTTCCTGGAAAATAAAAGTCAAAGGAGAACAAGTAAAGACTTTAAATAATTATTTTTACAAATAGTAGGACAAAACTTTCCTAAGCCCGGGGAACAGTGTGCATATACAGGTACAGGACAGACACAGGTCTCCATATAGATTCAACCTACACAAGACTACTCCAATGTGATACATTAAAATCAAATTGTCAAATATCAAGCACATAGAGAAGATTCAGAAAGCAACAAGAGAAAACAGGTCAATAACATACAAGGGAATTCCAATAGTGCTAGGAAAGACTTCTCAGCAGAAACTTACTGGACAGAAGAAATTGAAATGATATATTCAAAGTGTGAAGGGAGGAAAATAACCCCATCCAAAAAAAAAATATGGTAAGTAGCAAAGATGTTCTTTTAAAAAAGAGAAAAATGAAGACATTTCCTAGAGAAAGAAAACCTGTGTGAGTTCATTACCAACATGCATGAAATACTAAAGGGAATTCTTCCAGATAAAAGAAGATGACAAGAATAAGTAAAATGAAAATATCTGAAAGTACAGAATGCACTGGTAAAAGTAATTACACAGTCAAATCCAGAATACTTTAGTACTGTAATGGTAGTCTATAAATCACTTTTATATTTAGTATGAAGTTAAAAGAAAAAACTATTAAAGATAATGAGAGCTAAAATGATTGGTTAAGGGATATGCAATAGAAAAATCTACAAATAGCCATAACAATTTACATCTAAAAAGTGGATCTTATAAAAGTGGAGATTAGTAGTTTCCAGGAGGTGGGGTGGTTAGAGTAGGGGAGGAGGATGATCAAAGGCTACAGCATTTTAGTTAGATGGATGAGTAAGAGCAAGAGATCTATTGTATAACATTGTGACTACAATTAACAATGCATTGTGGTCATTAAAACTACTAAAAGTGTAAGTTTAACGGGGTATTGTCACCAGTCGCATAACTAAGTTAGGAAATATGTGTGTTCATTAGTTAGATTTAGTTATTTCACCTCGTGCATGTTTAATATATATATACAAATAAATATATATAAACTTTATGATTGTACATGATAAATACGTACCATTTGATCTCTCATTCAAAAACATTTAATAGAAAAACTGAGAGTGAAAATGAAACTACTAAGGAGAAGTGGTGCTGTCACTGACACCCACTGAACTTGGACAAATTCATTGTGAGCCACCCAGGACAGGCTGATCTGAAGACCCAGCGGTGCTGGGACCCAGCAAGCACTCACTGTGAGACCCACCTGTGCTTTGAACAGCAAACACTTTTTGTCACTAAACGTTGTCACCCAGAAACTGTAGGCTCAGGAAACTACCGGGCTTGGAGGACTGTATGTTGCTGTCCCTGAGGCAATGCCAACTTTGTGAAAATACTCGAACAGAAAAATGATGCCCCAAGGTTGCTAGTGAAAGTATAAAGAGCTCCTGGTTTGGTGCTTGACATGGTTTTGGCTGGCAGGAAAACAGCCCTGCTGGAAAAGAGAGGGGACCATGCTTAAGGGCCCGCTACTGAGAAATGTTGTGTTGGGTGCTGAGAATGGCCTCCACCAGGAACTGCCATTTCAGACTGGAGCAGGGCCACCACCGAGCGCCCAGGACACGCCTGCAGTGGGGCTGAGACTGAGGTGAAATCCCAGGCTCCTGGGAGAATGCATATCAGGGGAGCGAAAAACACCCAATATCCATCAAATTTCTAAAATGCAAATAGAAAACAACTCAAGAACTCATTGCTTCAGAGTAAAACACACTGAAAAAAATTTAAAATGAAAAACACACAGAGAAGGAACCACACAAGTGGAAACTGCACACGCTGTGAATCTGTGCAGTCCTGCAGTTACATCTGTTCTGTCCACCCAGTACTGCTACTCCTCAGTGGGCCTCCTGCAACAAGACATCTCAGAAACCAATGAAACAGGACCTGCTATGCCTCAAATCTCATTTCCTGACTTCTAAGACAGGTAAAATTCACAGACATAGGTAACTAATGCAGGCGACACACTGCCCGTTTGGAGAAGGTAGCAGGGCTGCCAGCCATGAACACCCAGCTGGATGCCACCTCCAAGAAACCACGAACTGGGCTCAACTGAAACTGCAACCATGAAAACGCCAACCGGGTTCACCTCACTCAAAACGTTCTCAAACGCTTGCACAGAGTGAGTAGCCTTGCAGGCATCAGGAAACAACCGGCTCTTTACAAGGCACAAGCATAAAAAGCATAACGAAAAGCAGGATTGGTTATTATGAAACCAAAAGTTACTGAAACTAAAACATAGCAGGCATGTCTTCCTGGTATTGGTCTCGATTAAATCTGGACTTTCAGGAATTAAGAAATCACATCCCCTGGTCCACTTATAATTGAATGTATGGCTGAGCTTGACTAGTTACTCTAAGAAGCCCTGAACTGAGACTTGTTCAGAATAAGAAATCTCAAAAACAAGACTGAGAAGTGTCAGCAGGAAAATATTGCGTGTTCCACTTACATTATCTTACTATGGAAGAGAAATCACAATCAAGACTGTATTCCAGCATGTAGGAGGCTTACAAATTCCGACAAGACAGACAAGGCTAATCAGGACTTATAAAACTTGCTAAATCCAGCTGGGCATGATGAAGCAAGTGTTGGGACTCTTATAAACCATGCTACACTGTGCATTCAAAGATGGGGGTGGGGGTTGGGAAGGACTGCTAGCCATGCTGCCCATCAGCAAGAACTCTTAGCAACTGGCAATCTATGCAGTTGTATTGACATAGGTAATCCTGCAATTCTTCCATGAGAAACACAAAGACTTGAAAACTTGACAGTCTGAAGACTGAACTTAAAATTCTTGAGTTTAGCTGGGCTCGGTGGCTCAGCCTGCAATCCCACGCCTTTGGGAGACTGAGGTGAGTGGATTGCCTGAGCCCGCCGGTTCGAGACCAGCCTGGGCAGCGAGACCTCATCTCTACAATAAATCAAAAAATCAGCGTGGTAGTGCATGCCTGTAATTCCGGCTACTTGGAAGGCTAAGGCGGAAGGATCGCCGGAGCCCATCAGGTCGAGGTTGCAATGGCCGGGAGTGGCCACTGCACTCCAGTCTGGGCGACAGAGTGAGACTCCAACTTAAAAAAAAAAAAAAAAAAAAGAATTCTTGAGTTTAAAACACAATGAAATGCTATACTTAAAAATCAAAGGCAGGCCAGGCTGTGGTTCAAGTCTGTAATTCCAGCACTTTGGGAGGCTGAGGCAAGATGATTGCCTGAGCCCACGGGTTCCAGACCAGCCTGGAAACTTGGGGAGACCTCCTCTCTACAATGAAAACACAACAAAACAAAACAAAACAAACAAACAAATAAAAAACTAGCTGGGTGTGGTAGCGCACACCTGTAGTTTTGGTTACTTGCAAGGCTGAGAAGGAAGGATCTCCTGAGCCCAGCAGGTACAAGCTGGGGTGGGGGTGAGCATGCCACTGCACTCCATCCAGTCTGGGCAAAGGAGTGAGACTCCAACTCAAAAACAAAACAAAACAAAAAACAAAAGGCAGATGTAAACATGAAAATGAAGTTACCTAAATTGAAATTTTAAAAACGTTATTAAAACACAAACGATGTGAAATAAAAATAATTATAAAAGCTCCACATATGTATCAAAACACGATAACAGGATGCTAAAGGGTAGGGAAAAGAACAGTTTGAAAAACAATATGACAATATTAAGAAATACATTTATAAAACTAAATCCACTTAAAGTAAATTTGTTTTATTAATAAAGAGATTGGCAGCACTCCGAACGGCGCTTGCTGTGAGGTCTACTGTCCGGCCGCCTGTGGCGGAGGTAGGGCGGACTGTCCAAGGTGATCTGCTGGGGCGGATCTGTTGGGTTTCTCCGCGGCCGCCTCGGGCCACAGGACCACGTGAGCCGAGCGACACTTGGTCCCGAGGTGCTCTGGGTTCTTGGCAGAGTCCGTGTTGAAGGTAGATGCTGCGCAGCCGCACTGGAGCTTGGAGTTGGAAACTCCACTGGCCAGTGAGCTCTCTCCTTGGAGGAGAAGGGAGCGGCCACGCCCACAAACTTCTGCACTTACGACAGGTGAAGCGGGGCTCTGCCGCCGACTCTAAGCAATCAGGCGCCCGCCTTGGCACAGCTTGGAAGTGTTGCTCAAGCCTTCGACTAGGAGTGCGCCAGCGTTTGTGCCGATTGAACAAAGCCTCAGCCTGAGAATTTGAGTTCCCCAGAGTTTGTGGGCAGAGGCAAGCCATAAAAGAAAATCGATAGGCGATTGGAACACGATAACATTTCAAAGAGAACCAGAATATATACTAATTCCAACAGAAAAGCAGCGAGAAATTAAACAGACTCTAATTAAACCTTACCGACAACTAACCCTGCAGAACGCAGGGACCAAGAGCGGTTCAGGGACCAAGAAGCCATCTGGACCTGGGAAATGAGTGTTGCTGCCACCCAAATGCCTTTGACCAGGGCTCTGAGCTAGTGATGAGCTTGCTGGCCATGCACCTGTTCCTGTTCCTGCGACTCCGCATGCGCCAGCACCAGCACATCGTGGGGGTGTTGCCCGACAAACACCCTTTGGGCACGATCCACACAGCTAACTCGGAGAGACTGAGAGCTCTGAGGATGGAGCGGCTTCCACCCAGAAGCGCCAGGATTGAAGGAACAAACTGGTCCGGTTTAAATATCTCTTGTGTGAGAAAATCGCCAGCTGACGGTGTAGGGAATTATGAGTGGGTGCAGCTGCTCTGAGCGATCACCGTGAAGCGGTGCCAGAGTAGGTCCCAGACCACATAGGGTTCTGTGAGTGGCCAGCGTGTTTGGCGCCAAGAACAGAGCGACCCAGAGACCCGGGCTCAGCGCTGCTGGAGAAGAGCTAAGAGGAGTGCTGGGCACTGCTACGTGGGAAAGGCATTGGCTGCCTCACTGCGGAGAAGTCAACTGCACAGAGCGTCCTGAAATTGCGCGGCACAACCAGCAGGTATAAATACTAGGCATAAGAATGATCCCGTAAGCAAGTCACATAAACATAACTATAAAAGAAAAGATCGATGAACTTATTCTGTAATATTAGGAACTTGTCTTCCTTTATCGACACCTTCAAAAAAGTGAAAGAGCATTTACAAACCAAGATATGATATTCTGAGTCAGAAAACCTATAAATAGTATAAGTTAAAACTCATGCAAATTATTCTAAAATATTTTTAGAATCCAAGAAAAATTAGCTAATGATATGATAAGGCCTCACACAAAAAAGAAAATAGATAGAATGACTAAAAATGCAATTAATGATCAGATTAATGTATAGAAAGGTAAAAATTAGATGTTATTTTTACCTCTTCAATCAATAAATGTTAAAATACCTGACAATATCCTGTGTTTGAGAACATACGGAACATAGGAGTTTTTTATGTATTGTCTGTAGGATTGTGTATTGGTACTGCCAATTTTTAAAAAAATCTGCTGTTTTACGAGTCTGCAAGTCACAAATCTCAAAATCTACTAATTTCATTTCAAGGTACATTCCCAGGAGAAAATCTTGCCCAGGAGAAGGAACAGCGCCTGCAGTAGACGCCGACGCCGCCACCTTCGAGGAGTCCAGCCTGCGCGCAGCTCCTCCACCTCCATGACTCTTTTGCCCTGGCTTCCCAACCAGGGTCTCGCTGGCATCTTGGCTCTTTGTGGAACCGGTGGTTTCCCACCAGCCCTTTCGCAAGGAGCGCTGAGCCCAACTTTTCTTGTTCACAGGATTCGTACGTTCTCTGGTTCTTCATCCTAGAACCGCTGCTTTCCCCAGACTCGCGTTTCAGGCTTGCATCACCGCGATTTGCACCAAGCAGGCGCCCTTTGAGCGCTGTCACTGGTGGGGCTTGGCCGGTGGCAGCGCTTGTCTCACTGAGTTGGCACTTTCTGGATGGATGCAGCGTCCAATCTTCCAAGCTCCGATGTCTCTCAGAGGGCAGTTTCCTAGTGGCAATACCTTAATTGTATTAAAAAGAAAGTTCGTCGTTGGTTACACCGCTCGTTGCTCAGGGCCAGCGTTTGCTGTGTCCCAGCACCCGCACTTTCCCGGCTTTCATAATTGAACAAGCTTTGATTGGACAAGAGACTGATTTCTGTAACTCCCTCCTGATAAGAGGCCAATGACCGTGGACTGGTTTTGGCCACCTTATAGAGTGCTGTTATGTCCCTGAACCACCTTTTGCTACATATGGCCTAACTGCAATACATTTAAATGGTAACTCTCCATTCCAAAGTGAGCATGGGAGCTATATAACATGAATGTTTGCTTACTACTCATGTGCGACCCCTTCATGAGTATACACAGCTCTTACTTTACCTGTGGAATTTGTATACATGCCCACCAGTTCAATATCAACGTCTGCTTCATTCTTCTCTCCCTCAAAGTTCAAGACTTATAAATAACATAGGAGCATACTAAATCCAGCAATATCTGTTTAAAAATGTATATTTTTACATAAAATATATATATTTTAAAATACATTGTGATTTAAGTGGGATTTATTCTAGGACCGTGATGTTGATTTATCATTTAAAAATAATTTTCACTTTACCTTTTTATAAATTCAACTTATCTTCATCATTAAAACAAAAAAGATCTAGCAAATTAGAAAAAGTGAATTTCCTCATTATTTAAATTCTATCTATAAGACCTACAACTAATATTTTACATAATGGTGAAATACTGAAAACCTTCCACCCTGGGAATTGGGACAAAAAAACTGGGCTGTTTCTTATTATGGGTAATATTCAACATTTTACTGAATGTGATATCCAGGGGATTAAGGGTGTGAGGAGATGTAAAAATGGTGAAGATGCTAAAGGAATAAATAAATGCTCATCCCTTTATTGCAGAAGGCTTAATTTTGTATATTTCTGGAATGTATAAACAAATTTTTTAAGAGAATAAATAAGTGATTTTAGATGGTCATTGGATAAACAGTTAATGTTTAATTTGATTTCTCCCAAATATAGAATCTGAGATTACAAATTGAATAAAATACATGTGACCTATGGAGACATCTCAGGCTTATATGTTATATGTATTATATACTGTATTCTTATAATAAAGTAATCTAGATAAAATATTATGAAGAAATTTGTAAGAAGGAGGAAATATATTTACTATTCATCTAGTGACATTGGATCATCATATTTTTTCATTCCCATCATTTTCACACTGAGTACACTAAGGAAGTGGAGTAAGAGATGGGTTGGTCATGCTGTCTTAGGGATAGCAAAGGTGGAAGAGGTGGAGGAGGGGGAATAGGGAGGCAGAATATACAGGCACATTTGGCATAACTTTTATTGAAAACAATGTGCTCATAAGTGGACCCATAGAGTTGAAACCTGTGTTGTTCAAGGGCCAACTGTGGTTTATTTGGAAGTTACAAAGAATATCACTAAGAAGGAAGGGAAGGAATAAAGTAAGTGGAAGCAACCAATAGAGGGTGAATCAGAACATCTTCCATTGTGGTTCAGGATTCAGCTGTAAAGCAAGTCTCAAGAAAGTTAAAAGTAAGTTAAAAGGCTGGTCTTGAACTCCTGCTCTCAAGTGATCCCCCCACCCTGTCCTCTCAGATTTCTGGGATTACAGGCCTGAGTCACCGTGTCCAGCTTGAATGCCTTGGATTTACATGAGGAAATCCTCCCCAAATTGGAATATATTTATAAAAATTGTGCGTTCTTTCTTAAATGCTTAAACTTGAGTCACCTTGAAAGTACTCTCATTTTGATGCAATTCATCCACAAGAATGCTTTTTCTGCTGCTTTAAAATAATTTTTGAACTGGTCAATTTTGATATCTTTTTTTTGCATCTGCCTTTTTTCATTTCATTCCTCCCATATTGGCAAAATATGTCCTTTCAGGATTATTCTTTTTCAGGGAAACAGACACAAAACCACTTGGGGTAAGATCTGGTGAATAGAAAAGCTGGAGCCTGGACATG
>NW_007231136.1:0-16039 GCF_000164805.1 Carlito syrichta | reverse complement strand
TAAGTGCAAGTGATGTGACGTCTATGTGTGCTGGGACATACCATTCACCAAACTTCTCAGCTGCTTCACCACTGTTTCTGTCAACTTCTGCTTGTCTCGATCATTCTTCCTGAACTGAGCAAATATATTGTTCTTTTTGCTAGTATCCTTCATCTTCTCCAGAAGAGTAAGGGCCGTATTTGGATTCACCCGAAGGTACTTGGAAGCTGGCTGCCCATAATCAGCGAGGTAAGTAGACCAATCCCACACCATAAACAGGTCAAGGAGTTTTCTGAGGTCAATGAATGCTAGCTGCAGGGTATCTCCCTGGAATCCTGGCTCAGGTTCAGAGTTGGCAAACAACTCAAACTGTATGACATCTAAGTTAAACTGCTGAACAGCTCCCATGCTTATTTGTTTTAACTTGCTGTCCAGTAGCATCTGCATTAAGGATGTTGACAGATGCTGGCAGGCTGACATGCAGGCTGTCTGGGCAACTTTCCCAGGCAAATGAGTAAACACTTGAAAGATGCTTCTCAAAAAATTAATAAGGTCCATTAAATAACCACTAGCTCTTCCATTGGGTTCAGGCATTGTCCAGTCATAATCAGCAAGCTGAACAAATTCATCAATTTTTTGATTCAGTTTGGTATATATTTCTTCTTCAGCTGCATGTCGAGCATCCTTAAAAGTAGAAAGCCCATAAAGCCTTGTGTTCTTGAGAAATATTTGTGATGTTAGTTATAAAATCCTCAAGGTATTTACAAGCTTGTTCCAGGTGTGTTGTGTTTATGATGATTTGCACCAGCTCTGTCAAACCTATATGAGGTTTCCTAATAAGGTTCAGTAAACAGCTATTCAAAGTTCTCGTCAGCAGCAGATTTCTTCATTTCCTAAGCATATCATCTATTTCTGTTGAGCTCTGGTGAAGTGACTCTGAAAATTTAAGGCTGGCATAAATAAATTCTTTAACTTGAATGTAAATATGAGGCACTGACTGAGACATAGGGAATTTCTTTGGGAAAGATTGCTTTTCAAGGTCTGGATCTTGAAAGGGAAATTTACTGATGACAATTTTATATTCTTCTTCATTGACAACAGGGATTGGGCTATAATTATCTTCTTCAAAAATATCCCTGAAAACTCCAGCCCATTTCTTAAGCAGTGTTTCATTGTATTGCTCTCTTATTTTAAATAAAAGGTCAAAAAGTCGGTTCCCTGGAAAACCGTAACCCTGCAAAGTATCTGCAAATATTAAATAAGATTCTTCAGCTCCAGAACAAGATTAGTATCAATGCAATACGATGACTAATCCTTGGGCCACATGTAAAATGTGATCTTCTACCACAAAGAACCCTACAATTTGAGTGAAATATCTTCTATAGCCATCAACTGTTGCATGCATACTTGACTGAGGCTGCAATACCAGTCTTGCTTGTTTCTTTCTTTGTTTTCTATAGTAATTTTCGAATGTCTCCTTATCACCCCCGGAGGTTGTGGATCCCATCGTCTGCAGCTTGCTCTCCACACGGAGCTCGAAGCTAGACTTTGCTGAGGCATCGCCCAGGTCTGGGCAGCTGTGGCTGCTGCTGCTGTCCGACCGGCAGCCATTCCACATCGCACTGCCAGTGCCTGGGGCGAGCCCCGGCCTTCTCCAAGGCGGCGGAGGCGCCGCCGCCGCGCCCCCCTCCGAGGCGGCCGAGCCCTTGCCTCCCAGTTCAAAATATTTTTAAAATTTTTCTAACATGTTTGACCATTTTATTATTTAAAAGTATGCAGTTTAATCGCCAAATATTTAGAGACTTGCCAGCAAACTTTCTGTTATTAATTTCTAGTGTGAGTCCATTATGGTCTGAGAGTGGACGTTGTTTGACTATTATTCTTTTTAAATTTATTTATTTATTTATTTATTTATTTATTTTTTTGAGTTGGAGTCTCACTCTGTCACCCAAACTGGAGTGCAGGGGCCGCTCCCGGCCCCCGCAGCCTCGACCTGCTGGGCTCCGGCGATCCTTCCGCCTCAGCCTTCCGAGTAGCCGGAACTACAGGCGCGCGCTACCACGCCCAGCTGATTTTTTTGACTTATTGTAGAGATGAGGGCTTGGCAAGTTGCCCAGGCGGGTCTCGAACCCGCTGGCTCAGGCAATCTACTCACCTCAGCCTCCCAAAGTGCTGGGATTACAGGCTGAGCCACCGAGCCCGGCCTCTTTTAAATATTTAAAGGTGTATTTATGGCCCAGAACATGGTCAACTTTGATGAATGTTCCGTGTGAGCTTGTGAACAATGTGTTTTCTACTTCAGTGGATAAAGTAGTCTATAGATGTCAATTATCTCTAGTTGATTGATTGTGTTTTTGAATTCAGCTATGTGCCTAGTGATTTTTTTTTTTGAGTTGGAGTCTCACTCTGTCACCCAGACTGGAGTATAGTGGCATGCTCCCAGACACCGCAGCCTCGACCTGCTGGGCTCTGGCGATCCTTCCACCTCAGCCTTCCAAGTAGCCAGAACCACAGGCATGCGCTACCACACCTGGCTAATTTTTGATTTATTGTAGAGATGAGGTCTCACCAAGTTGCCTGTGCGAGTCTTGAACCCATAGGCTCAAGCAATCCACTCACCTCAGCCTCCCAAAGTGCTGAGATTACAGGCTGAGCCACCTAACCGGCCAATGCTTAGTGATTTTTAACCCCTGCTGGACCAATCCATTTTATACAAAGAGGTGTTGAAGATTTCAATTTTTTTTTTTTTTTTCTTTTTTTTTGAGTTGGAGTCTCATTCTGTCACCCAGACTGTAGTGCAGTGGCCGCTCCTGGCCACCACAGCCTTGACCTGCTGGGCTCCGGTGATCCTTCCGCCTCAGCCTTCTACGTAGCTGGAACTACAGATGTGCACTACCACGCCTGACTAATTTTCAATTTTTATTATGGACTCAACTATTTCCTCTTGAAATTCTGTCAGTTTTTACTTCACATAACTTGATGCTCTTTTGTTAGGTATATCCACATTAAAGATAATTATATCTTTCTGGAGAAGCAACCTCTTTATAATGTTATATCATTATATGTTAGTGCATTATTTACCCCTTAATGCCTTCTTTGTTTTAATGTCCTCTGTGTCTAAAATTAGCATAGCTACCTGGTTTCCTTTTGGTTAGTGGTATCGTGGAATATTATTTTCCATCGTTTTACTCTTTATGTGTTATCTATGTGTGTCTTTATAGTTTAAGTTGGTTTCTTGTGGAACATATAGTTGGGTCATGTTTTTTACTCACTCTAACAATCTCCTTTGTTTTATTGGTGTATTTATGCCATTGAAGTTTGTCTTAGTCCATTTTTTGTCGCTACAATGTAACACCTCAACTGGATATAAACAAATACTTGGGACTGGTACCAACATCTGCTTCTGATGAGATTCTGTGGTAGTTTTCACTCATGGTGAAAAGTGAAGAGGAATTGGGTGCGGATCATATTATGAGAGAGGAAGCAAGATAGAGAGCAGAGAAGGTGCCACTGTCTTTTCAACAACCAATTCTCCCAGGAACTAAGACTGAGCACTCCCTCTTGCCAGATGGCACTAAGTCATTTATGCAAGACCTGCTGCCAGGACTGAAACGTCTTCCACTAGCCCCAGCTTCCAATATTTGAGATTGAATGTCAGCATGAGACTTGGTGGAGCCAAACAAGCTATATCCAAACAATAGCAGTGTTCAAAGTGATACTGATGTAGTTGGATTAATATCTACCATCCTTGTTACTGTTTTCTATTTGTTGCCCATGTTAATTGTTTCTGTTTTTGTCTCATGCTATTTTCCTTCCTTTTGTGATATTGAGCATTTTATGAATGTATTTTTTCTTTTTTTATAGCATAGCAAGTGTACTTCTTTTGTTGTTATTTAAATGACTTTTCTGGAGTTTGCCATATACTTTTACAACTAACTTATGCACACATTGTATTGTTTAATGGGCAGTGGATTTTAAATAAACAAAATAATCCTAATTCCCACTCCTTTTCTTATATCCTGGCTCCCATTAATTTTGCATACGTATAAGCATACAGAGGATGTATACACACACACACATACATATAGATTTTCATACATTCAGTGTATACACAAACATAATCATTTTTCTATATCCATGGGGGACTGAATTCTGGATTCCCAACAGAGATTTAAATCAATATACTCAGTCATCTATCACAGAAACAAAAACAGTGTACCATATGTTCTCACTCATAAGTGGACCTTGAACAGTTATCATAATACTATGAGAAAGGGATTGGCAGTCGTGGGAAACTTCCAGGGGAGGGAGGGTGGAGTTGTTAGTTGAGGGAAACTGCCAGGAAAGAGAGGGGCACGCCTCATCAACAGGGTACCTGCATAATGAACATTTGTATATCTAACCATGAATTGTACCCCACATCTTTAAAATAAAGAAAAATCAATTAATCAATCAATATACATTCATGTCCCTTATATAGTATAGTGTAGTATTGCATATAAACTATACATAGGCTATCTAATTTGAATCATCTCTAGATTATTTGCACCAAATACAACATTAATGCTATGAAATAGTTGTTATTCTCTATTGATTTATTATTGTTTCTAATGGTGTGTTTTTATTTTTGAGTTTCATTTTGAATATTTTTATTCCATGATTGGTCACATTCACAGATGCAGAATCTGCGGATAAAAGGGAACGACGGTAATTGAATACATTGTTGCTACTGTTATTTTCTTTTTAAATTGTTATGTTATTATAATTAAAAATAAAAATAAAAAATTTTATTTTGCTTTTACTTTCTTCTCACTTGATGATCTTCCTTTATGTAGATCTGAGATTCTGAGTTATATTATTTACCTTCTCTCTAAAGAATTTTTATTAACATCTTAGAAAGGCAGGGCTAGTGGCAACAAAAAATTTCCTCAATTTTTGTTTGTCTGACAAAGTCTTTATTTCTTCCTCATTTAAAGAACAATTTCACTTTTTTATCCAGTCCTCTTTTGATGGGCAGCACAGTTGGTTTCATGTTCTTGCTATTGTGAACAATGCTGCGATAAACATATGTGTGCAGGTATCTTTTTCATAGAGTGACCTGAGTTCTTCCGGGTATATTCCCAGTAGGGGGATCGCGGGGTCATATGGAACTTTTTAGAACTTTTAGGAATTGCCACACTGATTTCCACAGAGGCTGAATGAGTTTGCACTCTCACCAACAGTGTAGAAGCGTTCCCTTTTCGCCTCATACTCTCCAGCATCTGTTATTTTTTGAGTTATTGATGATGGCCAGTTTGACTGGAGTTAGGTTAGGTATCTCATGTAGTTCATTTGTGTCTCCTTGATGACTATACACAATGGAATACTATGCAGCCATAAAGAACAATATCATGAACTTTGCAGCAACCTGAATGGAATTAGAATTTATAATACTGAGTGATCTCTCACAAAAACAAAGAGCTTAGTATCTGCGGGGGCCCGCCCGGCGAGGGTCGTGGGCCTCCAAGGCTGGCTCCCAACAAGTATCTCATCTTCTCACTCATAAGTGAACCTTTAACAACTACCGTATTACTATAAGAAAAGGAATGAAAGTAGCAGGAAACTGCACAGAGTGGGGGTGGAGGAGTAGGGAGGTGGATTGACAGAAGTCGATATCTGCCTGGGAAAGGGGGGGGGGCGCGCCTCATCGATAAGGGTACCTGCATGGTGAATATTTGTATATCTAGCCCTGAATGGTACCCCACAACTGTAAATAATTTTTTTTTTTTAAAGAACAATTTCACAAAGTATATGATTATCATCTGGTGTTTTCTACTCTCAACATGTTAAAGATTTAACTTTACTTTCTATTTGCTTGCCTGGCTTCTGAGGAGAAGTCTAATATAAGTCTTACCTTTGACTATCTACTGGTATGATTTGTATCTACCTCTGGCTTTCTTCATAATTTTTCTTAGCTTTCATGTACTGCAGTTTAAAATAATGTGTCTAGGTTTAGTTTATTTATTTTCTTATTTATTTATTTGACATTTATTCTGGTGGTGGTGTTCTCTGAGCTTCTCGGGTCTGTGGTTTGGTGTCTTATATGAACTTAAGCATTGTTGTTTCAAATATTGCTTTGGTTTTATTCTTTGTATCCTCTTGTATTCCCAATATGAAATATTCCAATATTCCTTTTTGGTTATCATAGCAGTTTGTTAAAATTTATTTTTTATGTGTTTTTGTGTTTGTTCCCTGTGTTTTTCAGTTTTAGGTGTTTCTCTTCATATATTCTCAAGTTCAGAAATTCGGTCCTCAGCTATGTCCAGTCTACTAAAAGACCCATCAAAGACATTTTTTTAAAACTTCTGTTACAATGTTTTTATTTCTGGTGTTTCTTTGGTTCTTTCTTAGGTTTGTGACCTCTCTGCTCACATTGCCCATCTGTTCTTGCATACCTCCTACTTTATCCATTAAAGCCCTTAGCATATTGCCAAAGACATGATTATTTTAAATTCCCTTACTAATAATCCCAACATTCATGGCATGCCTGATTCTGGTCCTTGCTCTGTCTCATCAAGTTGTGCTTTTTGCCTTTTAGTATGACTTGTACATTTTTCTTGACAGGGAACCTGATATAAAGGGTGGAGGGGATTGCTAGAAATAGTCCATTAGTAATATGGTGGTGATGTATAAGGAAAGAGGACCAGTGCTATAGTCTTATGTTTGGGTTAGATTTTTAGTGCCTTTGGACTGTAAACTTCTCAGGTTTTGTCAGTGTTTTTCTTTCCCTTAGGTAGGGCTGGATGACTTGAGTGGGCTGAATTGAGTATTTCCCTTCTGCCAGGTCAGTAGGTTCTGTTAACAAACAGTCTAGTTTTGCTTTGAGTAGTAACCAGTATACCTGAGGTTGGGCTTTTTAAGAAGAGAGTGCTCTGACATATCTCAAAATAGTTCAGCTTCTTTGTCTCCTGTTGGAAACACAAGGGGATTTTTCTTAGATATTATTTATTATGAGAATTGCTCAAGCTCCTGGAAGTGAAACTGGCAATGCATGAAGGCCTTTTTATAAGTGTATCAGTGATGAAGATTTTAACTGTCAGATTGCTTACCCTGAACTTCCAACAAATCATCAGTTTCTCAGGTTTTTCTACTTGCTACAGGTTCCTTTTGGAGTTTCCACTTGTGAGTACCTCCTCTACTAATTTGTGCCTACCTGGATTTGCCTGACTCTCCAGTGTTGATGGCACACGTTTATTTTGTCTCCTCTCTTTTCTTTGGATCCAAGAAGAGTTGATTTTTCAGTTTGTTCAGCTTTTTACTAGTTATGAAAATGAAGTAGTGATTTTCAAGATTCTTAAGCCAAAGTGATCTTACCTCATCTTTTAATGATAATTATTGAGTTATCTGTATTTTTATTCCTTTTCTATTGAAATAGGGTCTGAGCGCTTAATTCACCTCAACACCAGAAGTTCAAGTTATAAAAAGGAGAGGTTTTTATTAGCCAAGAGCCGGGCCGGTGGCCACTTGCCTGCTGGACATAACAGTCCCACAGCAAGAGGCCCTGATTAGCTGTAGGGGCTTGCTTAAGAAAGGCTCAACCATACTGGGAATTTTCAAGTGAGCTAAACTGCAACATCCTAGGTACCTTTCAAGCAATGCAAGCGTGGTTCACAGAAGCGAAAAAAAGCTGTTAGTTTAACCTAGCCAGCAAGTGCTGTTGCCAGTTTCCAGGAAGGGAACCTTTTAACGGTGCAAAGGCTGAGTACATGTTTAGCCTAATTTTTGACATTGTAGATGTTTTTTTAAAGTCCCCTTCCACACTATTAACTTTAAATAATCTATATTCTTTAAAGATAATTGTCAATTTTTAGAGATTTCAGCTCAATTGGTGTAAAATTATTTGCAATTTTTTAGTTTCATATTTTAAGTTTTTTATTCAAGGGGGTACATGGACAGCTTTGTTACATCGGTATATTGCATGATTGTGAGGTTTGGGTTCCTATTGAACCCATTACCCAGGTGATGAGCATGGTACACATGGATGGTTTTCAAACACCCTCCTTCTCTCCCTTCTTTAAAAATTCCCAGTGTATGTTGTTCTACTCGTTATACCCATGTACCAATGTTTTGTTCTCCCATCTACAAGTGAGAACATGTGATATTCATTTCTGTTTCTTTGGTAACTTAGTTAGAATGATGGCCTCTGTCTGCATTCATGTGGGTCAAAGAACATGATTTTGTATGTTTGTGTAGTAGTCCATAGTTTATATGTACCACATTTTCCTTATCTAGTCCACTGTTGACGGGCTGCTAGATTGTTTCCATATTTTTAGTACTTTGAAGAGCGCTGCAATATTCATACAAGTTCATGCGTTATTTTGGTAGAACGATTTATGCTCCTTAGGTTATTCCCAAGCAGTGAGATGACTGGGCCAAATGTAAATCAATTTTTAGTTCTTTGAGAAATCTTCAAAATGCTTTCCACAGGAACAGAATTAGTTCACATTCACACAAACTGTGTATGAGCTTTTGCTTTCTCTACTAACTGGTCAATATCTGTTGTTTTTGACTTTTTAATTTAATCATTCTGACTGGCATGAGAGGTATCTCATTGTGGTTTTGATTTGCATGTCTCTGATGATTACTGATGTTGACCATTTTTTCATATGTGTGTTGGCCACTTGTAGACACTTTGAGAAGTGTCTGTTCATGTTCTTGGTCATTAAAAAAATTTTTTTTCTCTGAATTCATTTGAGTTACCATAGATTGTGGATATCAGGCCTTTGTCAGATGTGTAATTTGCAAAACATTTTCTCTCATTCTGGGTTGGAGACTTGTAGGTGTTCTATTTACTCTGTTGATGGTTTCTTTGTGTGCAGAGGCTTTCTGGTTTAACAAGATCTTCCTGTTAGTTTGGTTCATTATACATTTGCTTTTGAAAACTAGGTGATAAATTTGTTGCTGAGGCTGATTTCCAAAGAAGGGTTTCTGATACTATCTTCTAGGATTTTAATAGTTTGAGTTCTTTTAAGTCATTGATTCAACTTGAGATATTTTTGTATATGGTAATAGGTATGCATCCAACTTCAGTCTTCTACGTATGGATAGTCACTTCTTCCAGCACTATTTGTTATACAGGGTGGCCTTGCTTCCATGTTTCTGTTTGCTGTGTTGGTGAAAGATGAGTTAATTATAGGTCAGTGGTTTTATTTCTGGGTTCTGTATTATGTTCCATTGGTCTATTTTGCTGTTTTTGCACCAGCACCATGCTGTTTTGGTTATTGCAGCCTGTGGTAAATTAGAAGTCTGGCAGTGTGATGTCTCTAGCCATATTCTTCTTGCTTAAGGTTACTTTGGCTGTCCGGGAGCTTTTTTGGTTCCATGTGAATGTAGGCATTGTTTTTTCTAGTTTTGTGATAAATGACACTGGTAGTTTGATAAAGATTTTATCAAATCTGTAGACTGCTTTAGGCAGTATGGACATTGTAATGAAATTGATTCTTCCCATTCATGAGCAGGGAATGTTTTTCCATTAGTTGGTGTCATGCTTGATTTTTTTTTTAGCAGTATTTTAGAGTTCTCATTGTAGAGATCTTTCACTTCTTTGGTTAGATGTATTCCAAGGTCTTTTATTATTTTGGAAGAAGGGGTATTGTAAATGAGATTTTTATCATTTATTTGGTTCTCAGCTTATATATTGTTGGTTTATACAAATGCAACTGACTTTTAAGAGTTTTGTTTGTTTTTTTGAACTTTGGGAAAATTACTGATTTCATCCCATGGGATTTAGGCAAGCAATTTCACATTTCATTTTAAATCAAGAGTCAGAAAATAATTTTTGTACATCCAGCCCTAATAGAAATCATGGTATATAAATGAAATATTTAAATACACGGTACAGAGATTGACTTTTTATAA
Organism: Carlito syrichta; assembly: GCF_000164805.1. NCBI lineage: Eukaryota > Metazoa > Chordata > Mammalia > Primates > Tarsiidae > Carlito > Carlito syrichta. Next base: position 6,163 of record NW_007231136.1, on the reverse strand, counting down.
GGATTTCTATAAATAGCATTAATAGGAAACAACATATAATACAATCTAAGTAGTTGATTTTATATTCAAAGACTTTATTGAAGTTGTTTATCATGCTAGGCGTCTTATAGTGAATCTTTAGCATTTTCTAGGTGTTGAATCATACTGTACTGAAGAGAGATAATTTAACTATTTCTATTATTTATAAACATCTTCTGTATGTATAGTATTTTTGTACACAGTAAAAGTTCCTATATTCTAGTATCTCTATGCACTCCTTTTTATTCTTTTCTGATCGGTCTTACTAGAAGCTTGTCTCTTCTATTAACTCATACAACAAAACACAGAGATGTTTGTGTGTTTTGGTTGGTCTTCTCTAATCTGTTTCCTCAGATTTACTTAAATACTATTTAATACTAACTCAATTTTTACTTTTATGTTTTAAGTAAGTGTAATTAAGGCTGTATGTTTACCTCAAAATGCACTTTGACAGCATATCACAAAATTTTATTTATAAATTTTATCTTTTATATATTTACACATTTTATTACACTTTGCTTTTATACCCATTCATTGTGTGATGCTCATTTTAAGTTTACAAACAATTTAATACTATTAGTTATTTATGATTTATTTGTATTTTAGCCATAGCACATTGTCTATATGGCACTGTTTCTTTTCACTGGTTGGGTTTGCTTAACAACCTACTAAATAAACAATTTTTGTAAATATTAATGTGTATTTTACAAGTCTTTATTATTTTGAGAATCTATAATTCTATGTATGTATTTGAGATCAAAATTCACTTGTTTCTTTTCTCTTGGATAGACTGGCACACTACTCAGTCTGTCACGTTTGCCCCATCTGCAAAGAGCAGACCAGAATTATCCTAGGCTGATCTCATGCTTATGTCAACATCTCATTTGTGAAATGCCATTAGAAATGTTGACCCCGGAATATTTCAGGAGCTCCGGAATGGTATCAACATACTTCCGAATTTAGGAGAAAGTTTCCATTTTTAAATTTATTTCTCAAAAATGAGGAACTCTCTGGGAAGTGGTTCTAACTTTGGCTGCACAATGGAATCACTCTTAATAAAATGTTGCTGTCTGGGTCCCATTTCCTGAGATTCTGGTATAACCAGGATAGGATGTTGCATAGACATATGGATTAATAAATGGCTTCTCCCATTACCACCTCTCCAGGTAGATATAATGTGGGACCAAGGCCGAGAGTCTTTGCTTCTAGATCATCGTCACCTTCACACTTTCTCCTCTTCATGTCTTGCTTTCTTTTCATTCCTTCAAGCATGTCACTCTGTAATACAGTCGCTTTATATGTCATCTCCTACTGGTGCTTCTGCTATAAGGAAGATTTATACCCCTTATGTAACAGACGTTTATAGAGACCAACATACATTTTTTTCAAAATTAAGAATTTCCCTGTAGAATGTTGATTTACTTTGGGTAGATTTCACTTGAAAGGATTTCATTATTATTATTCGCTTGTTAGGGCTGCTATAGAAAACTACCACAAACTGTATGGCTTAAGCAACAGAAATGTATTGTTCCACAGTTCTTAAAACTAGATATCTGACATTAAGTTGTTAGCAGTGTTGAAATCTTCTGAAGATAGAGAGAAATAATCTATCCCATGCCTTTTCTCCATATTTTGGTGGCTTTATGGCATTCTTTGGTGTTCCTTGGCATTTAGAAACATCACCCCAACCTGTGCCTTAATCTTTACCTGGTATTCTCCCTGTGTTCATATCTGTCTCCAATTTCTTCCTTTTAGTAAAGACACAGTCATACTGAGCAAGGACGCACCCATGTGACCTTGTTTTAACTTGATTTTTTTTTGTAAAGACTCTACCTCGAAATAAGGTTACATTCTGAGGTTAGGACTTCAATGTTTGCATTTTAGAGGAGTCGATTCAACTCATAACTTATGGCATTAACTAAATGCTCAGTCACTATAGGCAGGCCGAAATTTTTATCGTCATTGATAAGTCAGCATGTGTAATTGCTAACAGAAAATTCTCTTTTACAAAGTGAAAGCCATTTAAGGCAAAATGGATATCTTTCATTCTCTGCTCCCTCATTATCAAGGTCTACCTCTCCATTCCCATGTCCACCATCTCATGCCCACTTTTTTTCCTGAGGCATGTGTGGCCTCTGCAGGATTATTGGCCCAGGATGAGTGCATTCAACTATCTCAGGATCAACACATGTCTCTTGATATTTCCATTCTCAGTAGTTCCGTACCATTCCACTTATCCTTTATGCCCCCAGACTAGCTGACTTCCTTGTCCAATGTTTCCACATCTTTGTCACAGCATCAGACATGTTGAGAGAATTCTAAGTACCCCAACTGCCCATTGACAGTGACCATGGTTAGGATGTAGCAGCAGCAAGGACAACACAGATGAGAGTGACTTCTGCTGAGGAGACTTACACTGACTGAGGCATAGGAGCTGAGGTGAGAGTGGTGGTGATGTGGGAGCTACCATGAAGCGAATACAGTGGGTGACAGTGACTGAGGCAGCTGCAGCTATAAGAACCACAGCCTTGCCTGTGGCGGAAAGGATGGGAGGCACAACAGGAATGGAGGGTGATTCCAGCAGCGTGGTTTGGCTCCACAAATTACTTTTTACTTTGAACATTACTATATAAAACAATGTTACTATATAAAATGGTAACAATATATTGTCCATTAAAAGCATTAAGGCCTCTTGGACAAACAGAGGCAAAACGTTGCTTAACCTAAGCAAGAGTTCAGCCAACCATTTGGAGATTCTCAGCAGTGCTCATTCGACCCTTCCCAGGGCTGTGTTTCAAGGCACACTGTGGAAAAGTGGTAAAATATATTCTCCTTAGGGTTAGATCCCAACAAGTAAGTACGTTAACTCCCTCCCTCCCTCCTACCAGAGCTCCAGTGTCTTTAGGAAATGCTTTGACAGCCAGGTTTTAAGATCACATGGTGTCGAGTTAGTACACAAGAGCTTCAAGAGAGGTAAGAGGTGATTGGGGGTGTTCAGGGAGATTGTAGTTCTCTGCACCATTCTCCCATGATACAGAGTAAATTCCCTATCCTTAACAACAACTCTTGAGCTCTACCTCAATATGCACATCACATTTGCAGGCAGAAAGAGATAATTAGTGGGAGAACACCCCACATTTTGTGAAATACACATCTTGCTCCAATTCAAGATGATGGTGATGCTTAGTGAAGTTTTCTAGAAAAGTGAATGTGAATCAGGACTGATGTCTTCCAGTAGGGCTGGTGTTCAACCACTACAGATTGCTACGGCTGTAACTTTATAAAATTATGGCAGACCGTGACTCAGGTAATGAGCTCTGTCTTCGATAACTGCTTGGAGGCCCACTCCTCCCTTGACCCAGACCTTCTCAACATAAAGAATGAGCACAGCAGTAAATCCAGTTGGTGCTCCATGCTCTGCCCTGAATCAGGCTCCAATATTTCTAATATCACCCCACCTATTGAAACATATTACTAAGCTGCAAATCCTGTTTTGAAAGCAAATGCCTCCCGAGAACTTTTATTATCATAGTTGCAAGTACATGTATATAAAAGTGAGTTAAGGCATACGCAGCTCGTAGATGCCTCTTATAGTTGATATTCAATAAGTATCAGTTGTTATTATTACCATTAAATTTGATGACATTGCTTATTTCACAACAAACCTGTGGTTTAAGGGTGTTGACAGTGGTTAACTGCCAACCCTTGACTCTCAGTATTTTCCCGTGTTAAATTTCACCAGCTTTTTATTCAGTTTCAATCTCCTTATCAGACAGATTTGCATCTTTTCTTCATCACTTTATTTCCTGGGAATCTAACCTCAGTTTATATTAATGCTGGTGTTTTTTGTTTTGCTTCTAATTTTAAGTAGAACTGCCTTGGGCAAAACACGAAAACTTTCCCTCACTACATAAGCTTCCTTGTCTGCAAACCTCTGCAAATAGACCTCCCGAGAGAGAATGAGAAGGAAGGGTGACTAGAGACCCTGCTGTGGCAAGGATATCCTTTCAAGAGGGTCGTCCCTGGTTCCAGTGCAGGCTCAGCTGTGACCAGGAACTGATCTGCCCAGGTAGTGGAAGCTTCTATGGATACTCCTCTCCAATCTTTTTCATCATTTGACATTTTCTTTACATATTCATAAATGGGGCCTCTTGGAGGCATAGGCCCTATAAATGCAAAACCACTCTTATTCAAAATCCCTCCTCCTTATATTGCAGGGCAGGGAGGTACTGGGGATATTAACTCTTGAGCGATCTCTCTCCATGTGGTTTGACTCTAATAGTTTCGCCCATCAGTTCTTCCCTGCTGTGTCTCAGCTACAGTCTATATTTGTCTTGTCTAAGCTCCCACAGATGGAGAGTCACAGAGCTGGGACTTGAGCCCAGGAAATATTTGTTCACTGAGAAACTATAGTTTTGATGCTGGATGGGTGTGGTGTAACAGTTACTCTGTGGGTTCACCAAAAGGAAGAATTTCAGAGTGTGAGAACACAGGATAGTTTAAGAAATAACTGATTGAAAAGAAAAAGACATAGTTAAGGAACAATATGGGTGCCCTATGAAAGGGCACTCAGACCTGTTGCTAACTCGGTGTTTACATATATTTTAGTGATGACCAAGTAACCTATTTTTTAAATGACGATTTGCATAAATTTCTCATTAAACCATCTACTCTGAACTTACTTGAGTCCTGTGAAAATCGAGATAATGATAAAAGTTACTACTTTACTGATTAATTAAGTTTCCTCCTGAAAACACCACTCTTCAACACCTCCGGTGCCTGGTCAGCTCAGATATTGTTCCAGGGAGTTACGTCCTGATAAGATGGCACATAACTGTATGCCTGCCTACCTGGTTTTCTAGTTATCTAAGCTATGCCTTCCTTCAAGAAACTCATCTATTGCTAAGATATGTTTATTATTCTGCCTCAGTTTTGTCCTTAAAATAAAAAAGCTCAGACCATTTATTTTCCTTCTTCCTTCATGTGTCTTATTGGTTTAAATTGCTCCCAGTGTGACCCTGGTCTCTGAACTGACTTATTGAGGATGAAGGTCACTTGTTCATATTAACAGTAAAGAGTTTCCACCACTGATGTACGTAGTGCCCAGTTAGAGGACTGAAATGATTTCTTTTTCTTACTTCTACTTAAACTTAATCACATTTTTAAAAACTAGCTTGTGCCATTGTGTTTATTATGTAAAACATATGATTTTTTATTCTTTCTGGAATACTCTCTTAATTAGACAGAAGAAGTACATAGCAGCTATAGGTATTAAGAAATAGCATAATAATGTATTTTGAAACATAATGTATCACATCTTGGCAGAATAGGAACAAAAAATCTATATCCCAAATGTTTGTGGCAACTTACCGTGGCTCCCCCTCTGACTGACGTCTGCCTTCCCTTTCCACATTTGCATTTGATAAACAGGTTTCATATCACTCTACACTATTGGTGTTTGATTTTGTGTTTTATTCAAAGATTTAGTTAAGCATTAAAAAGACTACTTTAAGTTATCGAAACTCTTTGTAAAGTATTGGCAGAATCAGAGCAGCTAACATTGCAGAAAGAATAGCCTTCTTCATCTCTGTCAATGGCAAAATATTAATTGTAAGTGCAGAAACTGCACATGAAAACCTGAAAAAATGTGTACATTAAATATTAATACTTGTAATCCAGCTAAAACTTGACAGAGTCAGGTAAGAACAAACTTGTATTGCTTTAATTTGCCTAAAACCAGTGTCTTCCTAATGTTAGATTAGTGCCCTTTGTAATATGTGGGGAACAAATTGATAAAATTTACAAAACAAAAATTTTAGTGTAAGTTGTGAAATCTGTAGAATACCACCTATGTATATTTCTTAGAATAAAAAAGAGCAAGCGTTTTTCTGTTTCCTTATTAATCCCCCCCCAATATTGCCATATTAGGTCATAGTATAGCTAAGTAGATGTTCTTGAAAAAACTCTGCAAAAGAGAAATCATAAGTACAGACATTCTTAAAGAAATGTCTTAATAATTTCACATATGTAGATTTATTTATTTCATGTTTAATCATCATGCTAGCTGCCTAGGTTTAGGCTACCTTAGAGTAAACCACTTCTCTGCATCAAATACACCTGTAAGAAAGTAAAAAGGTGAGTTGCA
>NW_007231135.1:0-14912 GCF_000164805.1 Carlito syrichta | reverse complement strand
AAAAAAAAGAAAATGCTGTTAAACCTGGCAGAACTTCAGGGTGGGTAATTGCACTCTTTGGGGTGTGTTTTTGCCACACACACAGTCTGTGGAGTATTTCAGGAGCCTTCTGTATGAATTGTGCTAGAAAATATGAAAAATATTATTATTATTATTTTGTTAAACGTCTTTAAAGTGGGGCCTTTCTAAAATGACAGGCTTCCTCACTCTGATTGCATTTTCACCAATTTGTTTGCTGTCAGCGATCTGTTCTCAGATCATAAATTTGATGGTTTCTTCCCCCCTGTGAATTGTTTCACACCAGCAGCCTAAAATGTTCAAGCCAGAAGAAACCCTGGTACAACACCTACATTTTGCAGATGTAGATGCAAGCCGAGCAGAGAGGGGACCTGCCAGTTCTATGGTCGCAGGTAGCAGCAGGTGAAGGAGAGGGCCGCCTTCTCATGCCTGATCCCCATCTTTTTCCTTCCTCACCCCAGTCCCTGCTGTCAAATGGAGTCACAGCATATCAGAACCAGAAGGGTTTATAGCCATGACCTCATTGAAGCTCGTCATTTTAAAAGTGAGAAAACAGAGACTTAGGAAGGAAGGAAAATGGACCTGGACCCCAAGTCGATATAGGCAGATGGTTGGACTCTTGACTCCCGTCTTTCATGGGCACTCTGTAGCCTATAGGCCAGACAGAACCCAGAGTCACTACCCCTGCCCACCTCCCTTTGCTTCTTGCCTCGCAATGAAGGTGCACCTAATATATATTTTTTAAATCTATATTTCTACTTTTTCTCCAAAAAAATTCTGAGGATCTGGTCACCCTGGGTCTACATCTCCTTGCAGCAACAATCTGCTGTTACTGGGTCCCTGTTGCTGCCTTTGACAGCACTCAGACTCTCCTTCTCTTTGTCCTCATTGCTCTCCCAACTCAGCTCGCTTCATTCATTTCCCTTCTTGGCCCAAGGAAGCATTTGAATTTTAAATCCTTGCCCAATCCCATTCTCCTTGATTTGCAGTGTAAAACCAAAGCCAAAATAAGTAAATCTTAGACTATTTTGGCTACACGGTGATAGAACTTAAAATATGCCAAATGAGCCAGGATGGGTTGAACTTAATCTGGGGAGTAGGTGCTGTCTCTGGAGCACAATTTGAGCAGCATTTGGAAGCCTTTTCCACTGACTGGTCAGCTGCCTCATCCCTCTGTACTTTAGGGAGCACCCATCTAGGTATCTCACTTTAAAATGCAAAAAAAAAAAAAAATTCTTGAAAGAAGATACATCTAATCTTTCTTCAGTGTAACATTATGGGAGGGAGAATAAAACAGGGTTCTTGGTGTCAGGTTCCTGGTGTGCCAGTTACTACTTCCCTTGAGAAAGGTTTTTCAACCTCACTACCATTTGCTCTCTTAGTTGTGTGGTGGCTGTCCTCACAATGTATGTCTCTGTCCATTGTACATTGTTCATCATCATCTCTGACCTCTATCACAAGATTCCAGTATCACTCCCCCAAGTTGTGAGAACCTCAAATTTCTCTGGACATTGCCAAATATTCCTCCGGGGAGAAAACTGCTGTCAGTTGAGAACCATTGTAAGCTAGATGTAGCCCCTCTGGGTTTTACTTAATCCATACAGTAGGCTCTAATTCCTGTCCTTGTAGAGTTGTTGGGAGGATGAAGTGTGGTAGTATATGTATACATACCATGTACAAAACAGTGTCACACATCTGTGGGGTTTGATGGTCAACAATTATAACTGATCTATAGAGAGTCAATTTTTCCGAGACCGATTTTGGGCATGGCAAGTTGAATTGGGGTCTTAAGGAAAGACAGCATGAGGAACTAATAAAGGATGGCATCAGAATAGGTTATTTAGGCAGATGAGGATCTTTGAGGCTGAGAAAATAACCACCTTCCACCATGGTCAGTTTTTTCTCCCTCACATGCACACCTGCTGCTGTGACTGTCACACTAAAAATATTCCATGGCTCACCATTGCCCACCAGGAATATTGTGGCTTCCAAATCCTGAACCTGATCTCTTCTAGGGTCCACACTCTCCACCCACTTCCAACTGTACACACAGGATCCAGGCTCACAGAGCACAGGGCAGCCTCTCTAGTCTTCAGCACTTGCTAGGGCTCTTCCCTTCATTTGTGTGTCCTCCCCCAGCCCTTGGTTTCTGCCCTCATCCTTCACCACCCAGCTCTTTGGAAGCCTTGCTGGATCTTCACACACAGAGAGGCTGGTTGCATATTACCTGGCTCCCCCATTGTTGTGTTTACATCTCTAAGTCTACTCTGGGTGACAGCTGTAAGCCTTCATCTGTATTCCTCTTTTATCACATTCACCGGCCTTGAGGCAGAGACCGTGTCTGGTTCCTTTCCATAGCCCTGGCACCTGGCACCCTGTAGGATACAGAATAGGTTCCCACCAACATTCGAATTGAAGAGAATCTTGAAGAGAAATGGAAAAACATTTGAACCTAAATTAACTTGACCTAGATGCCCAAGTTTGAACTATGTAAGTTCTGTGCTTATTTAATCAGTGAACAACTATGTATTTAATAGACCATGGGGACCTCTTGACCATACTTGAACAGGAAAGTGACATGGAGCTATATTAGGAAGATCTGCTTGAGAAAATGCATCTTTTTGGCTCCTTTAAAAGTACCCTCCTCCGAAGTATGCAAAACAAGTCTTACCAATAACAGGTGGGCATTGGAGTTTTGCTAATTAATCCTTGTAGAGGTTTAAGAGATCTTCCTCTGAAAGGTGACAGAGAAGTGTGGAACCTTTAGTGGCAGCCTAATTATTATTATTAACAGGCACAAAGCTCAGAGAACATAAAAGATCCCCAGGAACCATTCAAAATAATAAGAGACAAAAAAAATGCAAGAGGAGAAAGTATAAGATGAAATCGTTAAATCATGGACTCTTAATATTGGCATGATTTTTCCTGATTCTCTCTTTCCATCTTCCTCAGCTGATGCATACACTACCTCTGAAATGTGCTACCACTATTGAGCCTAAGGGTTAAGAGCTTGGACCTTGTGGTGGAGTTCCCTATGTTGAAAACCCCGATCTCTTCCTTGTTAGCAGTGAAAACTTGGGTAAATTTTTAGGTCTCAGTTTCTTTATCTATAAAATGGGTATGAGGTTACCAAACATAGGGTTGCTGTACAAATAAATGATGCATGTGCATTGCTTAACATGGTACCTGTCATATGATAAATGGTGAATACACATTAGCTTTAAAAATTATTTGAGCTAATTAATTAATATATGTGAACATGCACCGGAAATCACAAAGCATCTGACCTCCAAGATGTTACCAGTTTAGGGCTTCACTGAACGTGATCAGTTATTTCTTGCAAACCCCAGCCCTTGTAAGCTGTCACACAAGTGCATGTGATACCCAATCTTGGCAAAGGAAGTGAAGAGTCTTTGGATAAAATGACTTGGGCTAGTGGCAAAGGAAAAAGTCATCCAAAGTCTTTTTTGTTGTTGTTTTCTTTCCAACTAAGGAAAAGTTGGATTTTTCTTTTCCTGGATTACCCCCCATTGGGCTGGAGTCCTGACTGGGGCAGGAGGCCCATTGCCAATAGCCAGAACACTCAAGTTTCTAGGTTGGACCATAGATCTTAGTAGGCCTGGATCATTATGATTTAATCCCAGGAGCCTTGGTTTTGCTATTTGTAAAACAGGACTCATGGCCACCTTGCAGGGTTGGTGTGAAGACAGATGGAGATAGCACTGTGAAGTTGCTTCACAAACTATAAAGTGCTCTGTGGCTGTTAGTGACTGCTGCTTCTGGACCCACACCATTTCCTGAACACTGTTGCTCTCTCCACAAGATACTTCACAGAACCGCTGGTCCAGGAGAGTCTGTGGAACTCCAGCTCACACCAGACATGACCAGCATCCGGAGAAAACTCAGAGAAGCCTGAATCTCCTCACTAGAAACCCTCCAAAATGACTCATGTAATTGCTCTGTGTAAGTATCCTTAGTCTTTATTGTACACCTACAGGATTCTGATGCTATAGACTCCTGTGGAATGCAGGGGATGGGGGAAGGGGACCCATTTTCATTGTCTGGGATTTCAAAGAGTCCACCATTTCCCGTTGTGAGGGTAGATACTGCCTGATATCTTGTCAGGACACTTGCCAATCATTCCAGATCCTCCCCCGTTTGTCTTTCTGTCATTCCTCTTGTTAATGGGGGAGACAGCTTTTTACCCCTTTAAATTTCCTACGAGGAATTTCTAGGGTCTTCCCCTCAGGAATTAGTTGTAGGAATAATTGGGCCAGCGAGTGCAGGTGATATATCCAGCGCAGCCCGTGCACTCCTAGAAAAAGTGGCCTAGATCAAGCAGCTGGTGGATCTAGGACTCTTGTGGGGACACCCTGCCACCTGCTGACTCACAACTGAACCCATATTCCCAGGAGCTCCAGCCTGGGAGCTAGGGAGGGGGCAGAGAGAGCTCTGGAAAGGCAGGGGCGGGGAAGGGGGAATGCAGGGGCTGACACTTTCAGGACTGTGGGCGGCAAGCTACCCACCCACCTACCCCTCCGCACCCACAGAGAGAAGGATAAGGTGAGGCCCGGAGGGGTAGGGGGAGAGGTGGCGAGGCCGGCTGTGGCACTCCGAGCTGGCTCGTGGTATTAGAGAGAGCTCAATGCCTGTGTGAGTGTGAGGGGGAGAGCGAGCGCAAGGGAGGGAGAGAGTCGGCAGCGAGAGGAGAGGGAGGAGAGGGGGAGCCAGCGCTCCAGCTAGCATGAGGCCGGGCTTCTCTTCCAGTGCTCAGTTAATCTGGCTGTCAGTTGGTGTTAACGCTGCAGTTTAAATGCTCGGATTCCAAGGGAAACAGACAAACCTCACGGAAGAAAGGAAGGAAGAAAGCAAGGAAAGAAGGAATTGCAGGAGGAAAAGAACAGGCAGAACAGAGAGAGGAATAAGGGAAAGGGGGGACACCAAATCTATGATTGGACCTGGGCTTCTTTTTCGTCAATGCAAAAAGGAATATGCAGCGCATTTTTGCCTTCTTCTGCACCGGTTTTCTAGGCGCGGTAGTAGGTGTCAATTTCCCCAACAATATCCAGATCAGTGAGTGAGAGGGCAGGCTGGGGAGGGGCTTTCTGGGTCTGGCCAGGGTTCTTTGGGGGGATGTTGTGCCTCCCCTCCCCAGTACTGGCTGCTCTGCTTGGTTCCCTAACGCTGTGCCCATGGTGGTGATAAGAGGGAGACTTGGGCTGCCTGCCAGGGGAGGGGTCCATCAGATCACATGAGGGCCACAGGGGAAGTGTTCACACACACACACACACACACACACACACACACACACACACACCCCTCTCCCACTCCAGGTGCGAGCCTGTGAAATGGAGGAACCCTTGCTTTGGAGGAAATAACAACAACAAAAAAACATCGGACTCTGGCATGGAAAGGGGTGGTGGGTGTTTCAGGAGTTAACTCTATTGCTGGGTAGTCAGTGCCTGATTTCACTTATTTATGCAAGTATGTTTGGTGTGTGTGTGTTTATGTGTGTGATTAGACATTAATTGTGCACATATTCGTTTAAGGAAAGCAGTGCTTTTTTTAGCTGGGAAGGGGGTGCAGAGACCCTCTAGAAGAAGGAGTAAAGGGTGCCGGGTGTGTTGCAGCCACTGAAATAATGCCAGCAGGCCCCCACTCCAAGGTGGGCAGGCAGGCGCTCTCCTGCTCTGGACTCTTTCAGCTGCCTTCTCTTGCCATCTGCCATGCTGGACTGGTGGTCCCCACTCACCTGATCCTGGAACTTCCCAGCCTGCCTTTTCTCTGTTCCTCCAGTTGCTCCCTCCTTGTAGGTTTCCTGTCCACAGTCTGTCTACCTTTTACACACACACACACAAACACACAGACACATGCTCCCTTCTCCTCCTGTGGGATGTCCTCTGTCCTCATCACTGGGCTCCATCCGCTCAACTTGGAGGCAGGTTTCAACATGCTGCATGCCTTTCTGTTCCCCATTTCCCTTTCTCCGTGGTTGTGTTTCTCAGAGTCCTCCCCTCAACATCCTATTGACAGGGGAGCTGACAGATGTTGCTACTCCCCATAAGAAAGGGAGAAAGCAAAACAAACAGGAGCAGTAACACCAATAACAAAACGTGTCCACCAGGGCTTGGGGTTTCCTTGTGACCAGTGTTCAATGCTGTTTGTGTCCCAGAATGAAGCAAGCTGCTTTGCCTGGAGGCATCTTAGTAGGTTTGGCTTCTGTTGTCTGTCCCTTGATAGGAAGACAGCTCCACTTAGGAAAGTTCCCCTTGCTGGTAGTTTGTGTTCTTTGTGCGAGTGTGTTTGGGGTGTGTGTGGTACAGCTGGCATTTTTTCGGGCACACAGGTGCTGTAGTACCCATCTTCTTTGGCCTCTCCAGCTGGCTGGCTTAGAGGGTGGTTGGAGTGCCCATGGAGTAACTTGCTTTGTTTCCTGACACCTGTTAAGCTACATACTGAAGTGTGTATGTGTGTGTGCTCTAGTGCCCTACATGCAAAACTTCCTGCCTTCAGGGGAGACTCTTCCCAGCAGCCCAGCCTGTGGCCTTCTGCCTCCCCACCTCCCACCCCTTCTCTTTCATTCATTGCAGAGGAGGAGAAAGGGGACAGGGAGGTGTTTGGGGTGTGGTCATCTGAGGGGGGGGGAGAGCGTCAGAAGCAGGAATTATTTTTTTTTAATTGTGCTCTTTAAGATGGGGGCACATGTACATGTGGCAATCCCTTGCTCGTATGTGTGGCATTGTTTATGCTTACACTTATGCATTGCCTATCCTTTGCTGATTGAAAACGCTTGCCTGTTGTATTTATGTCTATCGCCATTGGTAAAAATGTATGAGAGCATTTTGTGTATGTGCATACGTTGTGTTCATTTATGTATCTGAAGATTTTCTATTATATTTAGCCTCAACTTGCTTGCGCAACTGATAAAAATCATTGCTACTGTTTCCAAATAAGAAATGAAACATTACATTGTAGAAAAAATGCTGAAAATATCACAGCCATCAGGTAGTACTTGATTCTACTTGTGTGATTTGTAACAAAAGCCTTGTAATCCATTTATTTGTTCTTAAAAACAAACACATACCCATTACATAAGAAGTCAGAAATGCATTATGTTGGGGCTGTGATTCCTGTTGGATATGAGATAAACTTCTTTGTAAGCATTCATTATAGTTTAGTCTCTAGAAGTAGCTGATTTTAATTCACAGAAATGTACTTTAACTCATTTAAACGTCCACAGTAAATACAAAAGTAAACCACGTACCTTCGTTTCTTGGAACAGGAACCCAGACAGGCACCTTTACTTTGCTTCTTACTAGAATAGAATGTCTGTATTCTCTTGACATTCATAAGATCCAATATCTTTTAAGCACAAGGTTCTTCTATGCAAATACACAATGGTAATCCCTTATGTAACAAGTCATTCCTAGGTAGCTGGGATCATGAGTGGTGAAGGAAGAAGCAAAACATCGTTTGCAGGAAATCAAGAGTTTTTGGAGTAAAGGAATAAGAAACCTTAGAGGCAATAGAATAGTTAAATTGCATGAAGGTCTTATCATACCAGGCCAAAGATTAAAAAGTATCCAAGCAAACCACTCTAGTGCTGGAGAAGCCCAGGGTCCTAAAGTTGGAATTCAATCACTCTGCAACACGGATTAGCACCTACTTCCTATAAGGTTCTGTGGTAAGAGATTGGGCTGATACAAAACAAGTTAGACACAAGGAGGTTTTACGTTTTTGCAAGAGCATAGCCCTTGTAGGTAGCTTGCCCAAGGGGGGAGGAAAGAAATGCCACAAGTCTCCTGCTTCCTCTGACTTTAGCTGAGTTGAGAGGTACACACTCACATATTTGTGCAGAGTGATGGATGGCAGAGGCCCTTGCCCTGTAAAAGTTTATCTGGAAATTTCAGCCTCAGCATCCAGTTGGGCCTATTTGAATGTTCATCTCTACGACTAAAGGCTACAGCTAGTGAGTTGGACATGGAGAGAAGAAAAGGGCTTGTCTGGGGTAGGCTGTTGAGGAACTAAAACCTGTCTGTAGCTCACCAGATACCATGTTGCATTTTCTTTTTTCACAGGGGGATTATTTCCAAACCAGCAGCCACAGGAACATGCCACTTTTAGATTTGCTCTGTCCAACTCACAGAGCCGCCGAAGCTGCTCCCCCAGATTGATATTGTGAACATTAGTGACAGCTTTGAGATAACCTATAGATGTAAGTCATTGCTTCTATTTCTGAGATTTATTTCTGCGCCAGACTGATGAAAGAAGGGCCTGTGTGTAGTTGGTGGTGTTGCAGAAATGACTTCAGTTGTCATTTGTCTTCATAAGAGAGAGCCCTCCAAGAAACATTTCCCGAACCTTTTGAGTGATTCCAGCAGTTGGCATTTTAGCCCCTGCAATGCTTCATGGAATGGGTTTGCTTTTTCACTGTCAGCTCACTTTAAATGCCAGCACAATGGGTACTTGGGTTGACTGCATCTCCCCTACTCCCCAGAGAAATGAACTTCTGAGAGACTCAGAATTAAAGGCCTTGACTTTATGAGAACGTGGCTTAAAATGCTTAAGTCACTTCCTGTCCACAAGTTAAAAGGAGAAATGGCGCCCGGAGCTTAATGACAAAGGGTAGTTGAGAGGTTGTACACATCTATATACACATTTTTGGAAGTGACCGATAATTATTAAAACCTGATGCCTTGATCATTTTTAAAATGGCTTGTCATGAATGATTGCTTAAGACAGTTTGTAGGATGGCCTTCGATCATAAAACAGAACAAGGGTTCAAGATGGAAAAGGGGTAGAAGAATCACTGACATTTAAATTGAATGTGTTTTAAAATGTGGGCAACAAACACCTTTCTGAGATTTTTCTGGCAACAAGGATTGAAAAGGAAGCCTGTGTGGTTGCATGATTTTTATTTTATGACAGTTGAAAGCATAAAAATTAATCAGCAGACACATTTTTCCTTCAGGAATTAAGCTCAAGTAAAAATTTATGGCAGGGAATTGTGAGCTGAATGTGCGAGAACAATTTGAGACCTGAAACTGGATTTCATTGGCACCATAAGCTTTGTGTGCCACTGTTGACTTGGTGACTTCTGCTGAGCTGTGGATGCTTGAAGGCATGGGCCTTATTTCCTTCATCTCTTTCTCACATTCCCACATGGTGGGCGCATGATGATTTGAGCTGAATGTGCTTTGAAGTTTCAAAATAAGAAGTCAGAATCCCTCCTATCCCTAAGACCACTCATAAGATAATGTTGATGCAAATTCCAAGAATTATAATTATACCATATTTCCTTTATTGAGAACTTAGTGACTACCAAGAACTATGATAAGTATTTCATAGATATTGATAGTAACATCCATTGCCATTTATACAGCATTGACTACAGCCCATACAATGCACTAATTGCTTTGCATGTGTTAGCTCATTTAATCCTCTCAGGAGCTGCAGAGAACTATACATTATCTTCCCTTTAGATATGAAGCAACTGAGAGTGCAACAGGTTTTTTAACTTGCTCAAGGTCACTTAGAAAGCAAACGATGGTTTTGTGATCCCAAAGTCCATTTTCCTAGACACCATGATAGAAACACTGATTCTTATGGTAACCTGATCAACTAGTGGGATTATCCAAGAAATGAAAGGGGATTTTCAGGGTCATGCAATGCAGTGACCTGAGAAAACACCTAAGGAGAAAAACTTCTAGTGTTTCAGTCTGTAGCTGAGAATGCTGTGCAGAAGTGGCATATTGAATAAATAAAACAGTAATTCTGTATTTTGGTAATGCTGAGGTGGAAATCTTGTTCACAGTGTTACTCACTACCCTTAAGAAGAAGGTGAAGTTTAATTGCTGAATTTTAGTTCTATGAAACCATCTCCCTGGGAAGTTAGGCTGATACCGAGTAGATATGTATCTATCAGATATCCTTCCATTTCTTTTGATATAGTTTAGAGCAGGGTCTTTGAAGGGGCCACTGGGGTGTGGACATCAGTGTATTTATGAACCACCTGAGATAATGCATAATCTTTTGCCTGGAGAGGTGCAGTGGCTCATGCCTGTAGCCCCAGCAGTTTGGGAGGCAGAGGCAGGAGGATCAATTGAGGCCACAAGTATGAAACCAACTTAAGAAACATAGAAAGACCCTAGCTCTACAAACATTTTTTAAAAATTAAAATCAAAAGTAAATTAGCCAGGTATGGTTGCATGTGCCTGTAGTCACAACTACTTGGGAGGCTGGGGCGGGAGGTTCATTCGAACCCAGGAATTAGTAGAGGCTGCAGTGAGCTATGATTGCATCACTACTACTTTGTGTGTATATGTATGTGCTTATTTGCTTCCTGGAGAGAGGCTCCATAGCTTTTGTCTTACTCTCAAAGGGGTACACTATGTCCTACTAGACATGTTAGCACCAGAGCATGACTTGCTTAGAGAATTGCCAGAGTCCAGCTTCAGGAGAGAGTCAGGGCCTGAATGGGGAGAATCAGGAATGGCAAAGAAGAACAACAGAAGTCAACCTCTAGGGTAGAGTTCAGGACTCTTCCAAATTTTATTCAATTCTTACATGCTTATATCGTTTTTTTACTGACCCCTGTACCCACAAAATGCAACACACGTTGCACATTAAATGCTTACATCATGTTTTTTTTCCTTTTGACCTTTACAAGTTTCTTTTTGTTCCTTCCTGCTACCGGTGGTGTTATTTATGTCTGAATCAATAGATAGAAACAAAACACCAGCTCCCAATAATTTATCAGTCACAACCTGTGACCTGTAGGCCAACTGCATTTCTTTCCTTCGCTATTCTATTTTTTTTCTTTACTAACCTATTTTCTTAATTCTACCCTTATATATACTTTTAGCAGCAATATATTGACTTGTTTTTTCTTTTATATAACCACCCTTTTCTTACCCACTATGAATTCTTAATATTCTATTTTTTAAAAAATTTAACTTTCTTAATTCTAATTGCCTTATCTATATTACTTGCTATTTTCTTATCACCTATTTTACATTTTATATTTTTAAACAAAACTTAAGTCCAAATCTACACTTATTTATGAAATTAATCTTACTTCTAATCATAAATGCATTTAATTTTAAACCTACATTAAGTGTGTATAATTTTAAGTTTACCTTAAAACTTAATTATTCCCTATTCCTTCTATTACTTATATTTAATGCCTACATCTATAATAAACACTTATCTTTTAATTATAACTGTTATTTATTTAATTCTAATCCTTTCTTTAATTTTAACCCTCTTTCTACTTAAACTACAATGTTTCTTAAATCAAAAGGCATGTCTGTGACTTGTTTTTCCTGAAAACACCTGTTTTTGGAGACACTCTGTCCCAGTTTCTCACTTCCTCATCAATCACAACTGTCAATGTTGTTACTTATAAAGGGTATGAGGAAGTACTTGTTTTTCCTTTTTAGCTAAAGGTTGCAAGATTTGCATTCCCTTGTCCATTCAGGGGGAAATTTTTGCTGTTGAGCCCTTTTTACGTTTCTATACATAGGTTTACTGCTAATTCCACATCCTTGCACATTCTAGCGAATTGTTTTGTTTATCAAGGGAAGTGTTTTTCAAGCCTAAGCACGCATTCCTATAAGACCAAAAGGAGTCCTTCAATAGGATCCGTGGGGCTCTGCCTCCATCATGGCCGCTTCCCTCTGAGGCTCTGCTCCCAGTCAGCATTTTTCTCATTTTCAGGTAATCTCCATTTTGCCTCTTTAGGGGTTGCAGCTTCTGGCAGAGAATGAAGAAGACTAAATGGCTGACCTGTGGATTCACTCACGATGCTGAGAACTGTCTACAGCAGAGCTTGGTGGGAAGAGACATTAACTGCTCTCCTAGTGTCAAGATGTTTGACTGGCAGGACAAGACAATAAGAGATAAACACAGTGAGGAAATGTTCTAAGGCAAAAGGTGGTGCTCTGTTTTTTTATCTGAACAACCTAAGACTTGATCTCTAATAGGGTGATGGCTATTCATTAGGGAGGCAGAAATATGGCACAAGCAATGTCGTCCATTTTGGCCAATAGACCTAGAGTGGATGGTTGTAAGTTCTTGAAGTTGATACCTGTCATATACTAGTATACAAGTTTCCATGAATCCCTACCTTGTTCCTTTGGTTATTCTTTAATTGTTTCTTCAAACCTATAAATGGAAATGGACATTGGAAATGCAGAGATGATAAAATGCCCTTGTTCTCAAGTAGCTTACAGTCTAGTGAGGGAAGCTGCTGAGGGAATTATCTGAGAAGCAACACTCTTAGTTTGTGCTCAGACTTTTTTTTTCCCCCCTTTAGCTCTGAGATCAGAGGGGGAACTGGGCAATTTGAGTGGAAATGGTGGCATTGTAATTCTCTGGGCTGCCTGGAGGAGTCTCTGTTAATTCCATGTGAGACAAGGAACCCTCTGTGCTATGTTCTCTTGGGGTCATCGATCTAGGAAAACTTGATATGTGTCCCAGTTTGAATTGAGTCAAAAATGTTAAAGAGATCAGAGTGGTTTGGGAAAGAATGGGTTAATACTCATTCATGAAAAATCAAGGAAAGCATCTTACTCAGGATAATTTTGTGTACTTTTTTGAAATCTAGATTAGTAGTTACCTTAAATTAACTGTCCCTATAAGCCTTGCCTCCAGAAAATGATCAAATATTTGTTTTTTCATAATTTTTGCTCTCGTTTGATTTTTTTCTGTGCATATTGTTATTCATTATCCCTCCACCAGAAGGTGGAGAAGGGAAGAGAGAGGAAGTGTAACAGGAACTATTCCAGTTAGACATGTTAGCAACAGGGGATTTACAAAGCAAGTGTGGTGGTTATAGGGTAGGGATGGCAGGGAAGATAGAAGATGAGTATTACTAATACCATTGGCAAGGTGAGAGCTGGGTACCTTTTTTGTATTTGATCATTCTTGATTTCTTTGTCTGCCATCATTAAGGGGTAGAGTCATTGAATCAGCAACCCAAATGCTTTGAGATCTCCTCTGAGCATTCTTCAAACCCTACAGGGACAGAGATTGAGGGGTCTGTTCATGGAGAAGGTATTTACTAACCAGTTACTTAGCTTATCTTAGTGCCTTTGTGGTAAATGTAAATTAAAAAATGAATAAAATGATCACTGAGTTTCCTATTACAAGTCTGAGTAGCATGGTTGCAACTCAATTCTTACCTTTTTATTCATTCATCCATTCATTTGTTCAGCAAATGCATGCTGAATGCCTATTTTTTTGCCAAGCACTGTGGCAGATGCTAGGAATACAAGGACCAAAGAAGAAGACACATTATCTTTCCTCTTCCAGTTTAGCCCAGAGGTCCTCAAACATTGTGTGCATCAAATTCACCAGGGAGTTTGTCTGAAACTGGACTCAGGGATAGACTCTCCATTTCCTGAATCAGAATATTCAAAAGAAGGCCCTGTGAGGATTCTGTTGTAGTTATTATGGGGATCACACTTTGAGAAGCTCTTTAAATTTTTCCATCGCATTAGTAAGCATTTTTGAGTCCTGAACAAAACCTAGGCATCGTATTAAGTACTAGAAATGCAGGCAAAAGTAAGATGTGTTCCCTGCCTTGGAGTGCTTTATCCCTAGTAAGGCAGACTGTCATGTAAAGAGAAAATTAAAATGAAATGCTCTAAGTGCTATAGCAGCAATTTGTATGGAGTGTTAGAGATGACTTGAGGAGTGGGGCTGGCCTCTCAGAGGGTGGTGGTTGCGCTGAGTCTCAAAGATAAATAGGGTTACCTGCTTTTTTGTTTTGTTTTGTTTTTGAGTTGGAGTCTCACTCCATTGCCCAGGCTGGAGTGTAGTGGCATACACACAGCCACCCCAGTGACTACCTGCTGGATTCAGGCAATCCTTCTGCCTCAGCCTTCCAAGTAGCCAGAACTACAGGTGTGCGCTACCACGCTTGGCTAATTTTTTAAGTTATTGTAGAGACAAGGTCTCACCAAGTTGCCCAGGCTGTTCTCGAACCTGTGGGCTCAGGCAATCCTCTCACCTCAGCCTTTCAAAGTGCTGGGATTATAAACTTGAATCACTGTGCCCTGTCAGTTACCTGTTTATCTACAGAAAAAGTGACCAAAATAGCCTTCCACATGCCAACTCTAGCCCAGAGATGGACATTCAGGGCTCACACACTGTCTAAGAATCATGTAATTTCACATCAAAACTTGGATATCTTGTCTCTCTTAAATTTTTAGAAGTCTGGTGATGCTGAGCCCTGGGTCCACATAACCTCAATTTGCTGAAATGGAACAGGGAATACACCATCCAGGTGGCCTTCTTCCCAACCAGCCTATCTCATTTTCTTTACCTGCTGGCTCCTGCAAGCGTTGCGTTTGCAACCTCTGGTTGACTTATTCTACAACGTTGCCTGTGCTGTGTCATTATAGGTTAACTTTTCAAACAGAATATGAACTGCTGCCCAGCAAGAACATGAGTATCTAACATGAGCCCCTAACACAAACATCTTCAGTCTTCAAGGAATCACACAGCATAAAGATGCTGAGAGCACCGGGCTCAGTGGCTCAGCCTGTAATCCCGTGCCTTTGGGAGGCTGAGGTGAGTGGATTGCCTGAGCCCGCAAGTTCGAGACCTGCCTGGGCAGCGATACCTCATCTCTACAATAAATCAAAAAATCAGATGGGTGTGGTAGCGCATGCCTGTAATTCTGGCTACTCGGAAGGCTGAGGAGGAAGAATCGCTGGAGCTCAGCAGGTCAAGGCTGTGGTGGCCGGAAGCAGCCACTGCACTCCAGTCTGGGCGACAGAGTGAGACTCCAACTCAAAAAAAAAAAAAAAAAGATGCTGAGAGCTGGCTGGGTGTAAATGGCTCACATCTATAAACCCAGCACTTTGGGAGGCCAAGGCAGGAACATC
>NW_007231134.1:1789-5965 GCF_000164805.1 Carlito syrichta | reverse complement strand
TAGGAAAAGTCAGTGCATTTGCCTGTATATGAGGATGTCATTTCCCTAGTTCATGTCAAAAATCCAAATTCGTTTAAGCCCTTAGCAAGAAACCCTGACGTTTTATTGGGATGGAGGACACGTGTAAACCAGATTCCTTACTCTCCTTTAGCAATAGACAAGGCAGTTTCTTGTATATGAGGACTCCCATTATCCAGATTCTTACTCCCAATACCTGAATGATGGTTATCTCACAGCAAGATGGTCTGTAGGTTTTTGGGATGGAGCACTCGTGTAACGAAGAATGGTTATTCTTCCGTAGCAACAGGTTGTGTAGTGTTCTGTATATGAGAACTCCCATTACTGAAATTCCTGCTTCATCCTCAGCAAGATGCCAAGATATTTCCTGGTGACCTAGTATTCCAGTTGCTTGGATATCAAGGGAATGACTCCCATACAGTTCTTGAGGAATTGGAACCCAAGATTCCTGGTCCCATTTCAATAGACACACTAAAAATGTGGCGACATAGAAACCCATATCGCGGATTAAACCTTATCAAGAGACTTTGTAGATTTAGGCGATAGAGTACTCCAAGAACCAAGCATTCCCTTTCCGTTCTCAGCAAGATGCCCTGAATTTCCCAGTCCATGTGGATTCCAAAACTCTGTGTACAAAAATGCAGATGGCCAGATGTTTCCTAGCGACGTGGAGTCCATGGATCCTGGTTACAATTAAATAATTCGTATTAAATATTTGGCAACTGCAAAACCCTCGGCCACTCTACAAATAAAGTACACACGGAAATTGAAGGATTACCGAGTGCATCTTAAACCAAAGTTACATCCAAATATGGTAATATGATACTTTCTTTCCGGAAATCTGGCTTTAATTTTCCCGAGGCACTTAAGGGATTTTTACTACCAGATACCCGATTTCAACTCTCAAGAGGACCAGAATGTTGCTGGAGTCCTGAGATGACTGATTCATAATACCCAAAACCCAAATATCTCTGAAACATGAGACGAGCTCAGAGCCTTGATTCTTGTTTATACCGCAGAAAGACACCCTGAGAATTTTTCGTATTGTGGACTAGTGTAAGACAGATTCCTTATTCTTCTTTACCGAGGTACTTTCCTGTATATGACGACCTCCAGACTACCCAGCTTCCTGCTTCACTCTGCTTGTTGCCAAGACAGTTCCTGTAGACCAAGAATTCCAGTTTTTTGGATATCAAGAGAAAGACATTTATAATGTTCTTTGGGAACTGGAATCCAAGATTCTTGGTTCTCCTTCAAAACACCTCCACAAAATGTGGAATATTCCAAACTCAAAACCCCAATTCCTACCTGCCCACCCACAATAATTTTTTATACTTTGACATCACCTGAATCGAGGAATGTTTTACCAATATAACTTTTGATTCTGGGGAATATGATTATGGTTGTAGATGGTCCCAGGAAACAAAAGGATTTCTAGGGCCCAATCCTTGATTACAACTAGCAAGAGGACCAGAAAGATGCTGAGGATCTGTAATGAAAGATTTAGCATATCCTCAGAGCAACTAGCTCTGAAAATGTAGGGACCCAGAAGCCAAGATTGGTGATTAAACCTTATCAAGAGGCCCTGTATATTCCGGAAAATGAGAACTCCTAGAATGGTATTTCCTTTTTATTCTCAGTAAGATGCCCTGATTTTTTCTGTCGATTTGGATTCCAAATTCAGTATATCAAAAGACAGATGCCCAGACGTTTCCTAGGTTCGTGGATTCCATGATTCCTGGTTACCTTTAAAAGTACGTAGTATACATTTGGCAAGTGCAAAACCCTTGTCCCGTCTCAAAATAAAAAGAGACACGGAAGGGGAAGGATTACAATGTTCACCTTAAGATCAGAGTTACAACCAAATATGGCAAGAAGAAACTTTTTGTCCTGGAATCCGGCCTTAGTTGTTCTGTGGAAACTAACGGATTTGGAGTGTCCAATACCATTTATAAATTTTAAGAGGAACACAATGTTGCTGGAGTCCTGAAATGACCAATTCACAATATCCGAATGCTAAATTGTTCTGAAACATTTGGAGAGCTCGAAGATCTGTTTCGTGTTTGTCCCATAGCTGACAACCTGGGAATTTTTTGGATTGCGGACGCGTACAACAATGATTCTAAATTCGTACTTAGTTGGAGACCATGTAGTGTCCTGCATGTGAGGTCTCTCTTTTCCTTGATTCCTGTTTTGAATCCCTGATTCTTGTTTAGCCCTTTGTAAGAAGTCATGTAGATTTTTTGATAGAGGAACCGTGGAAAACAGATTTCTTCACTTTTATTAGCAAGAGGCCATGTAATTTCCTGTATATGAGGATTGCTATTACCCGCATTCATTCTACGAATCCCTGATTCTTCTTCAGCCGTCAGCAAGATTACATGTAGATTTTCAGGACTGAGGACTCGTATAACCCAGATTCCTTATTTTTAGCAAGAACTGTGCAGTTACCTGTATATGAGGACTCCTGTTCACAGATACATGCATCGAAAGCTTGATTCTTGTTTATATCTTAGGAAGATGCCATATACTTTTTTGGAGTTTGAGGAAACATGTCACCCACATTCTTTACTCTTTCTTAGGAAAAGTCAGTGCATTTGCCTGTATATGAGCATTTCATTTCCCTTGTTTATGCTTCAAAAACACAAATTCGTGTTTAGCCCTTAACAAGAAACCCTGAAGTTTTATTGGGATGGAGGACACATGTAAACCAGATTCCTTATTCTCCTTTAGCAATAGACAGTCAAGGTTCCTGTATATGAGGACTCCCATCATCCAGATCCCTACTTCTAAATTCTGAATGGTGGTTATCTCTTAGCAAGAGGGTCGGTAGGTTTTTGTGATGGGGGACTCGTGTAAGCAAGATTCCTTATTCTTCCATAGCAACAGGTAGTGTAGTGTTCTGTATATGAGGACTCCCATTACTGAAATTCCTGCTTCATTCTCAACAAGACGCCAAGATATTTCCTGGTGAATTATAATTCTATGTGCTTGGATATCAAGAGAAAGACTCCCATAAAGTTCTTGAGGAATTGGAACCCAAGATTCCTGGTCCGTTTTCAAAAGGCCCACTAAGAGTGTAGCGATATCGAAGCCCAGATTGCTGATTAAACCTTATCAACAGACTTTGTAATTTATGCCATTGAGAACTCCAAGAACCGGATTCCCTTTCCATTCTCAGTAAGATGCCCTGAATTTTCCTCTCCATGTTGATTGCAAAACTCTGTGTACAAAAATGCAGATACCCAGAGGTTTCCTAGGGACGTAGAATCCATGGATACTGGTTACAATTTAATAATTCGTACTAAATATTTGGCAACTGCAAAACCCTCGGCACCTCTACAAATAAATTACAAATGAAAATTTAAGGATTATCAAGTTCATCTTAAGAGAAAATTGCATCCAAATACGGCAAGATGATACTTTTTTCCGGGAATCTGGCTTTAATTGTCCCAAGCAACTTAAACGATTTGTACTACCAGATACCCGATTAAAACTCTCAACAACACCAGATGTTGCTGGAGTCCTGAAATGACTGTTTCATAACACCCACAAGCCAAATGTCTCTGAAACATGCGAAGAGCTCGAAGCCTTGATTCTTGTTTATACCACAGCAAGACCCCTTGAGAATTTTTCTGATTGTGGACTAGTGTATCACAGATTCCTTATTCTTCTTTACCTAGGGGCCGTGTAATGTCCTGTATATGATGACTCCCTTTACCCGAATCCTGTTTGGAATTCCTGATTCTTGTTTTGCCATTAGCAAGATGTCATGTAGATATTGTGATGAAGGAACCGTGTAAAAGAGTTTCTTAGGTCTCCTTAGCTAGAGATCATGTAAATTCTGCATATGAGGACTGCTATTAACCTATGTTCCAGTTTCTAATCCCTGATTCTTCTTTAGCCCACAGCAGATGGCCTGTTGATTTTAAGGTCTGAGGACTGCTATAACCCTGATTCATTTTATTCCTTGGCAAGGGGCTGTGTATTTTTCTGTATATTAGGACTCTCATTAGATATATCCTGCTTCGAAACTCTGATTCTATTTAGAATGTTACAAGCTCTGTAGATTTTTGGGATTGAGGCTCCTGTAACCCAGATTCCTTATTCTTTCTTAGGAAAAGGTCATGTGGTTGCCTGCAAATAAGTACTCCATTC
>NW_007231134.1:0-1384 GCF_000164805.1 Carlito syrichta | reverse complement strand
TTCCAGTGTTTTGGATATCAAGAGAAAGACGTCCATAATGTTATGGGGGAACTGGAATCCAAGATTCTTGGTCCCCCTTCAAATGACATCCCCAAAATGTGGAATATTCCAAACAAAAAACCCCAATTCCTACCTGACCACGCAGAAGAATTTTCTGGACTTTGAGGTCTCCTGAATCGAGGAATTTTGACCCAATATACCTTTTGACTCTGGGGAATATGATTATGGTCTTAGATGGTCCCAGAAAACAAAAGGATTTCTAGGGCTAAGTCCTTGATCACAACTAACAAGAGAACCAGAAAGACCCAGAATTTCTGTAATGACAGATTTAGCGTATCCGCGGAGCAAGTGGCTCTGAAAATGTAGCGACCCAGAAGCCCAGATTGCTGATAAAACCTTATCTAGAGGCCCTGTAGATTCTGGAAAATGAGAACTCCTAGAACCGGATTTCCTTTTAATTCTCAGTAAGATGCCCTGATTTTTCCTGTCAATTAGGATGCCATATCCAGTATATCAAAAGACAGATGCCCAGAAATTTCTTTGGTTCGTGGATTCCACGATTCCTGGTTACCATTAAAAGTACGTAGTAAACATTTGACAAGTGCAAAACACTTGTCCCGTCTAAAAATAAAGAGAGACACGGAAGGGGAAGGATTACAGGGTTCACATTAAGACCAGAGTTACATCCAAATATGGCAAGAAGATTCTTTTTCTCCTGGAATCTGGCCTTAGTTGTTCTGAGGATCCTAACAGACTTGGAGTGGCCAGTACCATTTACAACTTTTAAAAGGACCAGAATGTTGCTGGAGTTCTGAAATGACCGATTCAAAATATCCGAATGCTAAATTGTTCTGAAACATTTGGGGAGCTAGAAGATCTCTTTCTTGTTTGTCCTATAGGAGACAACCTGGGAATTTTTTGGATTGAGGACATGTACAACAATGATTCTTTATTCGCACTTTGTAGGAGGCCATGTAGTGTCCTGTATGTGAGGACTCTCTTTCCCTTGATCCTTATTTCGCAACCCTGATACTTTTTTAGCTCTTATTAAGAATTCATGTAAATTTTTTGATAGAGGAACCGCGGAAAACAGTATTCCTCTCTTTTATTGGCAAGAGGCCATGTAGTTTCCTGTATATGAGGATTGTTTTACCACATTCATGCCGTGAATCCCTGATTCTTCTTTAGCCGTCAGTGAGATGCCCTGTAGATTTTCAGGACTGAGGATTCATATAACCCAGATTTCTTAATTTTAGCAAGAGCCCTGCTGTTACCTGTATATGAGTACTCCTGTTCACACATACATGCGTCGAAACCTTGATTCTTCTTTAGATCTTAGGAAGATGCCGTATACTTTTTTGGAGATTGAGAAAACATGTCAACG
>NW_007231133.1:0-11723 GCF_000164805.1 Carlito syrichta | reverse complement strand
ATGTTTTCATCTGAGATTTTCAATATGGTCATCACTCACCATCTGTTTAACATGGGAAATGTGGCTTGTGTAACTGAAGAGCTGGATTTGAAATTTTATATAATTTTCATTGATTTAAATACATAGAGCTACGTATGGTTTGTGACTACAGTATTGGCATCATAGTGCCTACTGACGCCACAACGATCCACATCAGGAACGGTGACCACAGGGTCTTAGGATTTTAAATAGCACTCAGGGGTAGTGGTTAGAAATGAAGTAACAGACTCCAACTAACTGGGTGGTCACCCTCATAGGTGAATTCCTATAATCAGGGCAGACATTACTGGTACTGTCTGTCTCACATGGCTTTTTGGTTGGGTCAAGAGTGAGCCACTGATGGCTAGGAAGAGATGTCTTTAATTTGAATGCACAAGCGTCCTAGTCCCCCATGTTAAGAAACAGAATTTATCTTGGGCACACCCAACAGGTCCGTGTGTGTTCCACATCTTTAGACACTTGAAACTCAAACACAGGCTACTAAGTTAGCCCTAAATGAAAATCAACAAACACAACAAAGTTCATCCCAAATTAAATGCACGAAGACTCTTTTTGTAATTTTCAAGAAAGTGAGAGAAAATGAAATGTGTATTTTGCATATAGAAAAGCCTGCATTTGCAATCCCACAAAAACATTTCTGAATGAATGCATGCCTCCCAGTGGTGCCCAGTCTTCCAAGGTATCATTTTTTTCCCCTCACTTGAAGTCCCATAATAGCTTTGGATGAATCAATGACGGGGAGGCAGTGTGGGGCCCACTACCTTTTTCTTTCCCAGCTGGGAGAGCTCGGGCACAGAAATGGAAGCCAAATATTTCATCCACCTTCTCCAAGTAAATCTCAGGGAAGCTGACTAGAAAATGCACCTGTGGTCTGTTAGCCCAGTAATTAGAGCAGAGCTACAAGAGGGGGTTTGCTGGGAGTGTGTTGGAATGATCAACCAATTAGCTTCCCTCTTCTTGGTGGCACTTGGAGCTCCTTATTTGAAAGTGCCCTCTTGACAATGGGCCCTGGGGGGCCAGAGGACTAGGGAGAAGGGGAGAGGAGGCCAGCTGCAGGTGGCTCAGTGTAGTCTCTCCCCCTGCCCCCACTGGAAAAGGCCTACTCAAGATGTCAGAGCACAGGACTGACCACAAGGAAGGCATCCCTGGAGAGGCCCGAACTCTGACTGTTGGCTATAGTTGCAGGCACAAGATCTAGGCAGAAAAGTCCAGGAAAAATGCAACCAGAACAATCCCACACAAAGTACAAGTTCTGCCTTGCACCAAACTTTAACCTTTCCCCCCAGGCATCTACTCAAGGAGTATTATTTTATTTAATTGTTTTTCACTATTAATATTCTGCCCTCGATGTGCCACAAAGCAACTTCATGCAAAGAAAGAATGGACTTACCAGGAGGACTCGTTTGTCTTCAGCATCTGGGCTGTTTTAAATTAGACAGCACCCAGCATAGGGAGCCCATGCTATTTTAATCATCCCAATGTGTCCAGTGAGGGAGATGAACTCAAAAGTGAATATTAAAAGTAGTTGTGGTATTCAGTTTTTTCACAAATGAGCAAGTAATAGCCAAAGGCAAAACCGGAAGACAACTTCACTTCCAATCAGTGTTCCCATTTTATTGAAACCAGTTTGGAATTCTTGGAAGGAAGCCTACAGATCACATCTTTAATACTCATTTTCATATACTCCAGTAAAACTGTCAGGGTGAATCAGTTGTTGAGGAAGCCTTCCTGTATAATTTACAGATGTGCCTCCCTGCAGCCCATTATTTAGACCTGAAACAGAAATATAGTTTTGATCAAACTCAGAGACTTCCTCTCACCTGTGCAGGTTTTCCTGGCTTTAATCTGTCCATTAATACTGGCCTTTGCACACCGTGTTGACCACCACACCAGGGACATTAATCCCCACACATGCAGCTGAAAGGCCAGATGGCTCCCCACTGCCTGGGCTTCTCAGGGGACATGTGCTCAGAGCCTGTGACTGAGAAAATGCAAATCTCCTCTTCACTGCTTTCTCTTAGGAAGGTGTGCCCAGCTAAGGTGTGGAGGGCCTCTTGGGGGGTTCTGGGTGGGTGCTTGGCCTGCCACACCAGGCCATATTCCTCCACTCCACCATGGAGAAGAAATACGGGGTGGAAGGGGTCAGAGGCCGCTGCAGAAGCTTGGAGATCCAGCCTTTCCTTTCTTCCTTAGGAACAGGTCAAGACAAGCTAGACTTTATGCGCATCACTCAATCCCACTTATCCCCTCACCATTTTTTTTTTTAACAGAAAGTCTTGTCTCTACCTTGGGCTAGTGAGGCCTGACAGTCTGCCAAATCCATCTGTGGAAATATTAAGAGAGTTAGGAGCCCGCTTCTAACCCCCATGTTGTCTTCTTTTTCACTTTCAAGTCTGGGGTTTTAAGAAACCAGATTGGCGGGAGTGATGACCGGGAAGGCAGCTTTCCAGGAAGCCCCCTAGACAGGTGGGCTGGCTCTGTGTGTGATGAGAGGGCCCAGGCGCCACCCCAACTTTGGCCGCTAGCCCCACTGCCCTCCTTGTTGGGAGGTCTGGACCATTTACTGAGCAATTTGTTTGGCTGAAGGCTTTTGGTTTCCAAAGAGCAGAAGATCCCTTGCTGTTCCCAAACCATGATTTTTGAACCATTTTGTTTAAAAAGGGACACCCCAATCAAAACAAAAATGCATCTGGAAAAAAAAAGAGAAAGAAAAAGCCCAGAGGTCATGACAGAGCTCCTGGGCTCTCTCCATCCCAGACATTCAGGCAGAATGATAAGAGCAGCCTCCAAGGCCAGACTGCCTGGGTTCAAAGCTCAGTTCTGCAACACAGACACTCACCCTTGGACAAACTCCTTCTATTCATGTACCTCGATTTGTCTATGTGTAAAATGGGACTGATGGCAGGCCCATCTCACATGATTGTGACAGGGCCAAATGAGATAATGTTGCAGAGTTTTTCTCACGCTCAGTAAAGAAAGGGCCATTATCACTGTTTCAATTATGTCCTTCTCGGAGAGTTGTTTCTGGGTCTCCCACTGGAGAATTGTTTCTGGACCTCCCACAGAACCGTGACTGGTGACTGACTGGCAGGGCACAGGAGAAGAAAGACTGGTCAGAAAGGACAGGCAGAGCCATGTGACTCATTACCAGAGTTAGCTCCGGCCCAGCAGAAAAGAGCTAATATTGGAGTGAACGCTAAAAGAAAAAATAAAATCTAAGTGAAAAAGTCACTGTCCAACTTCATCATCCAATACAAGAAAAGCAGAGTGGAGTTTCAACTATCACATACCCACTGCTAGAAGCTGGCAAGGTAAATGGGTTATTGCCATAAATACACCCTAGGAAAACTCTAGAATCTCTGTCCCAAGGCAGACCCTGCTCCGTGTTCTGGAGGAATGTCACCCACACCAGAATCACTTAGGTTTGGGTTTGAGAAGCAAAGGCTTGGAATGTTCTGCTCATTCATGGGATGTATCCACCTTGACTGTCTCCTAAAAACCAGTCAGTCTGCTTGGCAAGAGGGAAGCACTTCCCCCACTTGTTTTTGAAGGAGGTCTGGTAAACATTAAAACATGCTAAGGAAATGCAAAAGCAAGCATGGTTTGTGCGCTAAGTGCAGCCAGTACATGGAGAGGAATTGGGCTCTTCCTTGCCAAGTCAAGACTTCCAAGAACAGGCCACATGGATTTCACATCTAAGTTTGTGGTGGAATCAGAGTTCGGCTTACTGTTTACCATCCTTGTCTCCACAGTGAGCCGGGGGTTCAAGGCAAGAATATATTTCCCAGAAAAATCCACCAATGGTGCTCTGTTTACCCAGGAGAAGATTCTCTGTATGTCCCTGTTGCCTTCCCTGGTGACTCCTGCTTCAACCCAAGACCTCAGTGCTCAGTATGGTGCCCCTCTGGTGGGGTCCCATGGGACTAGGACACAACTTATTTGTATATCGAGGCAGACAAGCAAGAAGAACAATGAGGGGAACATGATCTTTCTCAAAATACTTGAAAATACTCCTGGCAGGGTCAAAGAAAGACTTTGGTCAGGGGTGAAAAAGTATTGTTTGCCTCTTCCTACTTTTCTGTCTTGTAGGTCTATCCACACATGCTTGGATACTTACAAACACACACACACAGGTGCACACACACTTGCACACATGCCCTACAGGGACAGGCCACCCCAGGGCTGACCAGTCAGTGCCCACACTCTGGCGGCATCTCATCTCAGCATGTCCCTGTGGGTTCCAAAAGGTGGTGGAGGGTTTTATTCTTAGAATGACTGGCTCTTTTCTGTGTTGGAATGGGAAGTGGGAGATGGATTCTGAAACTCATTGGGACAGACAACACTGACAGATTGGGAGGGATACGGTGGAGAGTTATTTGTGTGGAGAAGAAGCCCAGAGCCAGTGGACAATTAGGAAGGACCAAGCAACCTACTATATTCAAGGTCACTCACCTCTGAAACCCTTTCCTGCCATGTTCATCTCCCCAGACTTCAAGTTTTCAGGCACTCTTGAACTTTATTCAAACTCAGCCCCAGAGGTAAATTATACCTCTGGGAAGACCTCTGCCCAGTAACCTACTCCTCCCTTCCCTGGAAGGCGAATATCTGTGAGGTCATAGAGAGAACAATCTTGTACTGCTCAACCAAAGCAATCACAAAATTCAAATTCCCATTAGGGATATGATAGTTCTTCAAAAACTCAAGCTAAATTGTAAATGACTGATACCAAATCCTTTCTTGAAATCAGGTCTAATGAACAGAAGCAGCTCACCTTTAAAGGAATAGAGAAAAGAAGCTCTGGTTATTGAGCATCTACTATATACCCTTTGCTTATACGATTTTGTTAAATGTTCATTATACCCTTATAAGGAAGGTGTAGACAGCACCCTTTCTGGGTGAAGAAGCCAGAGCTTAGAAGGGTAAAGTAACTCACCTGAGTATACATAGTCAGGAAAACATAGTCACAGCTTCAAGTCAGCCAAGGTCTGCTGATTCCCAAACCTGGGCTCATTGTATTGCTTAATCCCAAGACTCTGTGCCAACTTTATGCATTTGACACCCCCCAAGCTTCTAAGCCATGGAAGGGTCAAGGAAGCCCAGACTGTAAGATATAGTCCAATCTCTAAGCAAGTGTAGGGTATTTCGGGACTAAGGTACTAAGTTAGGGGCTGGACAGAATTTTCTAACAGGGAAGATCACAGCCCTGAGCAGGTGAATTCCTACCACTGTAGGAGCTTCTGCCTGAGCAGAGAGAGCCAAGACAGGGCTCGTGGTCATCCTTGGTCTGACAAAGAAGTGGGAAAGCAGCTGGCAGGCAGTCAGGGCACACAGTAGCTTACCCCAAGAGAGAACAGCCCCACTTTAATGACCTGAAGAGGTGCTTTCTGGCTCCTAAAATCTCACCACCCAGAGGGGAGCTGGGTGACTTCCCTCCACAAGCTTTCTGGAGAAACAAGGGGATGGTTTCTAGAACTCTTCAAGATGACCTCAGTCCCCAGATACAGGTTGGCAATAACAAAGCCCTGACATACTTGGTGGCTTTTGTCTTGCAGCTGAATCAAGGCACAAATATTCTTCAACTAGGAAAAAAATGGGTGTGTGCATGTATTTATGTGTGTGTGTGAGAGAGAGGGTGTGTGTATGAGTATGTGTGTGGTTTTGAGGTACCTGCAGTGATGGATAGAAACAGGCTGAGGAAGCCCAAAGGGCTCCCCACTCATGGTACTGATGGTGTGTGCCAGGACCAGTCTGGGTCTCAGGATGTCAGCTGTTGTCTAGAAAAGTTGATCCTTCTCTAAGACACAGGGACAGTACCGCACCCAGAAATATCACTAGCTGCCCACAGCAGCAAAATGGCTCTTCACTACCCATTCTCAAGAAATCCTGAGAAAACACACGCCAGCACTGTCTGATCAGGATGGAGACCATGCGTGCATCATTAATATTTCATGACTCCATCCCCATTGCCAAAAAAAGTTGATTTTGGAGGTGAAGTTTGTTTCCATCTTCATCTTGGAACCCTTGACATCGTTACTGAATGGCTAATAGGAAAGGCTTCTTGGAAAAGCCATTCAAAGCTGAGCCCAAGTGGAGGAGGATGGGCAGGAGCGGGGAGGTGGTGGGGCTGACAGAGGGCTGCTCCCGCTATGCCAGCATCGCACTCTGACAGAACAAGTGTTGCATGAGATGTGAAGGATGACTGTGGTGGCCTGGAAGCCCTGGAGCAGGTGTTCCTTGTCCTCGGATGCAGTGGAGCGTGGCCCCCGGCACAGTGAGCCACAACCAGCTCTTGGCAAACCCTCAGGTACCTGTGTGCAGACAGGTGGTAATGATAATGGATGCAGGCTGATTAGCCAGCCCATTTGGAATGGGGCACTACAGCCTGACTTGGGGCAGGAGTCAGCAGCCTCATGTGGGGGGGAAGCGGGTGTGCCGGGGTCCGAGGGGCCTCTGGACTGTCCTTGGGGTCCCCACAGGCAGGGCTGGGGTCAGTTGGTGAGCTCTCACAGGGGAATGGGAATGCTGGGGTCCTGAGGGCTCTGGGAGGTTCCTGGCATGCCCATGTCCAAGGCTGGAATGGGTCATGGCTCCCAGAGAGAAATCAGGGATGTTGGACTCACAGAGCCTGAAGTGATATCAGTCCCTCTTTAGCAACACAAGAGGACACACGGTTAGCTGCCCTCAGGGAAGCCACCAGGTAAGCTTGTGGCCTCAGGGAAGCCACCAGGTAAGGCAGCCTGGCTGGGTCATAGGGTTGCTGGGACCCAGAGTGTGCCCCCATTTGCTGTATCTCTGCTGGGCCAGGCCTCTTTCTTGTGGCCAACTGGCCTCTACCCTGCACCTACTGGAGGCTCTCACGGATTTAGGACAAAATAGGGCCCAGGTTTGACCTCCCTGGGTTCCCATTCCAGCTCCATCCCTCACTGACTCTGCCATCGGGATCCAATTTCTAAACTCTCTGTGCCTCTCTGCCCCTCACCTGTAAGATGAAAGATGGCGGTGAGTCTCCCAACACTGATGTTACCCTCGTGAGTGGGGTTCAGTGAGTTATTGGCTGTAACATCTTTGGCCTGCCGTCTAGCACTGATCACATGACCACTAGATGTTAATCATTTTGATCCAAATGTGGTACTATGAGGTCAGACAACTAAGTTCACAAACTTGCCACCGTACGCTTACGTGGGCAGCACTGTACAGATAACTCGGGAATGTTTCATAAACTTACTATAGCAGGGTCTCAAGCTGTGTTCATACTGACATGTGTCAGTGTCTTGCTGAACAGCATTCATTATGGTTGTTGCATGTTTTTGCATGTCATTGTGAGAAGGTCCGAGCTTGAATGAAAGCAACAGACCTTAAATTTATTGTCAAACTTGGCAAGAGTGGAAGTCAAATCAGGGACACATTAGTTCAAATTTATGGAAATAATGCCATGAAGAAAACGGCAGTGTACAAATGTGATAAATGTTTTTTCTGAGGGGAGAGAAAGCATCACTGAAGAAGAGAGACCGGGACAGTCAGTAACAAGCAGAATGGACAAAAGCATTTGCAGAAATTCTTTGAGTTGTGTATCAAAATCGTTGGCTGACCGTGAGTGGCATAGCAGACCAAATCAACATTGATAAACAGGAAAATCTTAACTGAAAATGTTAGCTTGAGAAAGTTGCGTGCAAAAATGGTTCTGGAGGAGCTCTTGCATCATGACAATGCACCAGCTCACACAACACTATCTCTGAGGGAGTTTTTAGCCAGTAAACAAATAACCATATCAGAATATCCTTCCTACTCACATGATCTGGCCCCCATTGATATTTTTCTTTACCCAAAGATAAAGGAAATATTGAAAGGAAGACATTTTGACAACACTCAGGACATCAAGGGTAATAATGTGATGATAGCTCTGATGGTCATTCCAGAAAGAGAGATCCAAAACTGCTTTGACAGGTAGATTAGGTGCTCATGTCGGTGCATAGCTTCCCAAGGGGAGTACTTTGAAGGTGACCATAGTGATATTCAGCCATGAGGTATGTCACGCTTTTTCTAGGATGAGCTCATGAACTTAATTATCAGACCTCGTAATGTAAGAAAATATTGTCATTACTGTCACAGTACTACCACAGCTGGCCTACTGGGTGGCAGGCAATAGGGATTGAATGGGACAAGACAGATGTGGTCTCACTCTTCCAGAAACTCCCTTTTCAGGAATGGAGGTGGTCACATAGGACCAGGTGCTCAGGGCTCTCTTGGAGGTGATGGCGACAGGGACAGAGGACGGAGCCTTGAGGAGACCAGAAGACGTCACAAGGAGGGTCATTTGCAAAGCATCCCCAGAGTCCAGTCGGTGCTCACTGAGAGAGGAAGGAAGGAACTGGTGTTTCAGGCAAGGACAGAGCCCTTTGAGGTCCAGTCCAGCTGCAAGAGTTCAAGGAGGGCAGGTGCAGGCACCCAAACAGGTGAGCCATATAGTTGGGGGTGTGAGGAGCTATCACTTAGCCAACAACAGCAGAAATAAATCTGTTTCCATGCCCAGTGCCCAGAGGACTGAGCAGGGGATTTGAAGCACCCATGGGGGCAGCTGCCTGCCCCCCCAACCCGGTCACTTCAGGTGGGTTCCCAGGGTCCTACCTCCTCACCAAATACTCTAATCTCTATGTTTAGGAACACATGGCTCTACAGATACTGGTGTCTGGAACCAAAAAATGGGGAGGAAGTGATTCCAACTGCTCAGGGCATGCTTGGGTGCCTAGCCAAGAGGACGTGATGGCCAAGAGGATGGATGGCCTGGGTTTGGGTTCTGGTTCCAGCACCACCCACTGTAATAACCGGGACTCTGGGGGCTCAACTTCCCCAGTAGGGTAAGAAGTCTGAAGGGGCAATCACTCAGGGTCCCTTCTCACCCAGAATGGATGGTCAGGAATATTCCATCATGCTTGAGAGAGTGGATCAAGACAGCACATGGCAGCAGTATTTGCCAAAACGTGGTGAATTCTCTCTTACATGCCTGTGAATTTTAGCAATGGGACTAGACAGGTTGACTTAACAGAAATGGGCCAGTGATAGACTGGGAACAAGCACCAGTTCCTGGAAACACAGATTTAGTGACTTATAAACTCTATCTTCCAACTTGTTTTAAGATGCCAAATGGCTGATCTGCTTTTGTTTGTTTGTTTGTTTAGTAGTGTGGTTTTGGTATTGTTAACTGACTTTGATTTTGTTTGGGTGAATTGGTCTGGACAAATGCTTCTTCTTTAAGAACATTCCACCTGTTAATAAAGCAAGGCTTTATGTGGGTTTCTTAGAGATATCTTTCCATCTCTCAAAGTGCTCTTCAGCTCATTATTTCATGTGAAACTGCCCTGAAAGGGGACAAAGAAGGTACCCTCACACCTTTTTATAGCATGAAATGAAGGTTTATTCAGTGCTGGATGAACTATGTGGACAACTTCCCTCTGACTGGGGGCAGGGAAATTAAAAACCACCCTCCTGTGTTGAAGCCCCCACTTGGCAACTGGCTGGTCATGCGCCCTTGGAAGGAAGAAATCATTTCCCAAAAGGATCTACCCTCTAATTTCCTTAAGAAGGTGGCTTCCTGATCACATTCAAGTTATTCCCTCTAAACCAAGAAGGCTTGTTGGAGAGGCTGGAAGCTCAGGAAAAGAGGGATCTAATGTATGTCAAAGGTCGCCCCAACAAAGTACCTGAGCAACTCAGAAGTGGACCGAGGACTAAAAATGGGGGCGGGATCCAGAGTCACAAAGCTGATAGTCTAAGCTGGGTGCCCCCAGTACACCCCAGCTGGAGAAACACACCCTTCTTCCCATGTCAGGACATCCACAAGGCACCAAGAGCCCAGTGACCTGGAATTCCAGCCTCTGCGAGGTTGGCGCTCACCCAGAAGTCCCTTTCCTCTCCTGTTCCTATCTTCTCCAGGTTCTGAGGCCCAGGCTGTCTTCCACTCTGGCTATCTTCACAAAGGCCAATCCTCTGCCATGGTCTGCAGGCAGGGTGCCCCTCCATCTGCACTGTGTTTTAGAGAACTGTCTCCACCATGCAGAGCATATCAATACCCACTATTGGAGCAATTCACTTTCTTAATTTATAGGTTCAGCAACAATGTTTTCAAACTGGTCATGAAATATTCCCCTCCTCCTCTGATCTGGGATTTCAGTGCTCTATATAGGGAATTCTGACCGGCTTGGAAGTGAAGTGGTAGTTTATGGTGTCTCTCTAAGGTACAGTGTTATTACATCCAAAGGTAGGTTACAGGAGAAATAGGGATGGTGGCATTTAAGCTACAAAGCTCCAAATAGAAAAATATACTTATCCTCCTCCATTTGTCAAACAAACAAGTTATTATTACTGTTGCTGTTTTACAACTTTTTTTTGAGTTGGAGTCTCACTCTGTCACCCAAGCTGGAGGGCAGTGGCACGCTCATGGCCACTGCAGCCTCTACCTGCTGGGCTCAGGTGATCTTTTTGCCTCAGCCTTCCAAGTAGCTGGAACTACAGGCATGAGCCACCATGCCCAGCTGATTTTTTAAAAATTTATCGTAGAGATGAGGTCTCGCCAAGTTGTTCAGTCTAGTCTTGAGCCCATGAGCTCAGG
Organism: Carlito syrichta; assembly: GCF_000164805.1. NCBI lineage: Eukaryota > Metazoa > Chordata > Mammalia > Primates > Tarsiidae > Carlito > Carlito syrichta. The sequence continues at coordinate 1,078 of NW_007231133.1, read as the reverse complement.
CAATCCTCTCACCTCAACCTCCCAAAGTCCTGGGATTATAGGCATGAGCCACCACACCTGGCCTACAGCCTTTTGTGTAGAAAAATGTAGAATTATGGTTACCAAAAGTGAGAGTATAAATGTTTATGACTGAGCCCAGACTCAGCAGCTAACACCCCACCAAGCTGCCTGTTTCCAGAACTGGCTGCCAGATACATAAGAAGTCTGGGCCCCTGGCTGGTGCCGCCCCTAACTATGGGTTTGTTGGGGTTCTCCAACCTAAGTCCAAGGGAGTGGCAGAGGCCCAGTGACCTGGTATGGCCCCAGCTGGTCTGGGTCTGTATCTGCTGCAGCCCCTTCTAGCTCTGGGCTCAGCCTGCAGATGGGCTTACCCCTGGAGCTTGAGTTAGTGAGTGTCCAGATCTCAGCTTGGGTGCAGTCATCCTCACATTTGGGTGTCACTCACTGAGAAGAGAGAGGAAGTCACTTCAGCAGGCATACAGAGGGAGAGGTGCCAGGGCCCCTACACTTCCCATATTCCATTCTGCTGAAGACAGCAGCCAGTCTGAAGAGGCCTCTCTGGAAGTCCACCTGCTTCCCACAGCCTCCTCTTGGCATGCCCTTCCAGGATCATAGGGACCCCCCAAGCACTATCCATTCATCTTCACAACCACCTTGTGATGTCAATGCCTGTGTGATCAGCCCAAGGCCACAGAGCTGTAAGTGGAAGAGCTGGGACTTTCACTCACATTGGTCTAGTTCCCAAGCCATACTCTCAGTCCATAGCTGTCATGTGTGAATGTCCTTGAGAGGTCAACGGGCAGGTTCCCATGGGTCTGTCCTATGTGCCTGATGGATGCTGGTCCCGGAGGCGGACATGCAGTAGAATGATCATCCATGGCAAAAAGAACCTTCCAAACACTCACTTCCAGCCTTCACAAAATTCCCAAGAATGGCCTTGACACCAGCGCAGCCAGTGGGCCAGTCCCATTCAAGAAATGGAAGTGATATTGCTGTGGCTTTTTGATTTGGCATGGTGGAAACCAGGTTCCCTGGCAGATGTGCATCCGTGCATCAAGAGAAATACAGACAGTGACCC
>NW_007231132.1:0-34741 GCF_000164805.1 Carlito syrichta | reverse complement strand
AGGAAGTCACACTAACTCAACATACATATCATGGTGAATAATTTCACATTTATTCATCTATGAATTGATTGTACTAAATTTGAAAGTAGAACTCTGTTGTGTACATTAGGAAGATTTTAAACGTGGGTAGAACTGGTGGTCACTCTAGAATAAGGATAACATTTTTCAGAGAAGGTTAATATCTTTATAATTCTTTCCTGCGGATTTTATACTGAAACTTGAAATTGCATCATAATACATTATTTTTCTGCCGTAAGCATTGACATTCTGCTTATATGCTAATATCCAACTGACTACTAATGTATAAAGTCATTTGATCACTAACATTTTCATCTAAACCAGTTAAGTAGATTCCTGTTTTGGTTACAGAAGTGCCTAAAGGGTGACATGCTTTTCCTGTTTTCCTTAGTGAAAGCTTGCATCAGAATCAATTGAAGTGTTGCCTAAAAAATGCATTTCCATTTCCCCAATCCATAGATACTGGATTATGATTTCTGGAAATGGGGATTCAAAAAGCTGAATGGCAACAAGGTCTCCAGGTAAACTATGGACATAGAGTGTCTGCTAAAAATAAAATCCTGCACAAAGGGAATTTACCAATGAAATGAATGTATTTATCTTGAACAAGTGCTTTCAGAAAGAATGTATTTTGGAACAGATCCCTCAACAAATCATTAGGCCCAAAGGGAACTGCCTTCCACTCAAATCTTTGCATCATAAGACACAGAAAACCTATAAAGGGGGTCCTTTCCCAAGTCCTCTAGGGCTTCCAGATCCTTGTGTTCTTATTCTTTAATAACAAGTTGTCACTGCCAGAACGTTTATTTGTAAATACATCATGATGTTTTATGCTGCAATAAAAAGCTTATTTATATTATTATGCTGGCCATCTATTTTGACTTAAGACTCTTATTACTCTTTACCATATCCTCATATTTTCATTTTCTCCTTGTTTTGTCAGTTCTTAGATTCATGTCCATCATTCAGCCACACTGTTTGCTTGTCCAGAAAGAGTTGTAGCATCAAGTGAAATCACAGATTGTAGGGTTGAATGACACTTTTGAGCAGTATGTTTAGCATTTTCTGGTGATAGAACCCTTTGAGAATCTGATGGAAGCAAGGGATCCTCTCCTTAGAAAACTGTCCACAATGCAAGTTATCTCTCTTTGCTGATGAAATGATCCTACACCTTGAAAATCCAAGATAATCTGTTAAAAACCTGCTTGCACTGATAAAAGATTTTGGAAAAGTCTCAGTGTACAGAATAAATGTTCATAAGGCATTTGCATTCTTATACACCAACAACAAGCAGGCAGAGACACAAATAAAAAGCACAATCCCATTCACAATAGCCACACACAAAAAAATGAAATACCTCGGCATCTTCCTAACCAGAGAAGTGAAAGAACTTTACAATGAGAACTACAAAACACTGCTGAAAGAAATACAAGAAGGCACAAACAAATGGAAAAATATTCCATGTTCATAGATAGAAAGAATCAACATTGTTAAGAAGTCCATCCTACCAAAGGCAATCTACAGATTCAACGCAATATCCATTAAGCTACCAACATCATTCTTCTCGGACCAGGAAATGACAATACAGAAATCCATATGGAAACATAAATGACCACAAATAGCCAAAACTATTTTTAGTAAAAGAAACAAAACAAGAGGCATATCACACTTCCAGACTTCAAAGCTTACTATAAGGCTACAGTAATCAAAACAGCCTGGTATTGGTACCAGAACAGGCATATAGAAACAATGGAACAGGATAGAGATTCCAGAAGCAAACCTCAAGTTCTCAGTCAACTCATCTTTGACAAAGCCTCCAACAACAACCACTGGGGAGAGGAGAACCTATTCAGTAAATGGTGCTGGGAAAACTGGCTGATCACATGCAGAAGATTGAAACAGGACCCCTACCTATCACCATACACAAAAATTAATTCTAAATGGATCAAAGACCTAAACGTAAAACCTCACACTATAAGAATCTTAGAAAATGCAGGAGATAGACACCCTTATGGAAATTGGAACTGGCAACCAATTCCTGATCAGAACCCTAACTGCCCATATCATAAGAAATAAGATAGACAAGTGGGACCTCATCAAACTGATGAGCTTCTGGAAAGTAGAAGAAACCATCAAGAGAGCAGGAAGACAGCCCACAGAATGGGAAAAATTACTTGCTAACTGTATATCTAACAAAGGCTTAACATCTAGATCTACAAGGAAATCAAACATGCTGAAAGGTCAAAAACAAACGGCCCCATTAAAAAGTGGGCACAAGACATGAATTGACACTTCTCAAAAGAAGAGATACAGGCAGTCAACACACATGAAAAAGTGCTCAGCTTCAGTAACCATCAGCGAAATACAAATTAAAACCACACTGAGATACCACCTAACCCCAGTAAGAATGTCCATCATTAATAAAACAATCAACAACAGATGCTGGCGAGGATACAGAGAAAAAGGAATGCTTCTACACTGCTGATAGGAATGCAAACTAGTGCAACCTCTTTGGAAAACAGTATGGCAATTTCTGAAAGAACTAGAAATTGGCCTTGCATATGACCAAGCAATTTCCCCTACAAAATCATTATACAAAATATACCCTTGCACGTGTATGTTTGCTGCAGCTCTATTCACAATAGCAAAATCATGGAACCAACTATGCTGCCCATTGAAGCTGGACTCGATAAAAAATGTGGCACATATACACAATGGAATATTATGCAGCCATGAAGAAAGACAAACATATGGACTTCACAGCAACTTGGATGAATTGAGTCGATCATACTCAATGATCTATCACAAAAACAAAAAACAGAGTGCCATATGTTCTCACTCATCAATGGACTTTGACCAATTATATTAACACTATAAGAAAGGAATTGGCAGTAGTGAGAAACTTCCAGGGAAAGGAGGGTGGAATTGGCAGTTGAGGGAACCTGCTGGGGAGGGAGAGGCACACCTCATCAACAAAGGTACCTGAATAATCAACGTTTGTATACCTAACTCTGAATTTTACCCCACATCTTTAAAATAATAAAAAAGAAAACTACCCATAACAACATATATATTTTCTACAGTATGAGAAAATTTATAGATCTGCTAAAGCCAGATTCTTACCAGGCTAAGAACTCCTGACTTTGCGATACCTGAGTCCTACCTCTCCATGTAGGCCCCAGATCCAGTGCATCCTCTTCGGGGATAAATTCCCTCAGGTGAATCTTGCCAGTGATGGGAAGTTAGTCATCTCTGGGAGTTGTTGGGCACAGAATGTCCTTTTCTCTGATGAACCTCAAGCAGACACCTTATGACATCCAATCACTAGCAATAGTGCTTTGGTACTTTATTGGGGGGCTGGAGGAAGAACACATCTCTGTTTCTATCTAAAACAAAAGCCTCGGCATGCTTTCTGAATCCAAGTCTCCCATTCAGCATAATCATATTTCCTTTTTTAACTCTAGTAATCTTATGATCTTAAAACCTCATTGTAAACACTACTAAACAAAACAATGAAAAAAACCCATGGCCCTATTTAACAACTACCTCTCCTTTTCCTCTTCTCTCCTTGTCACAAATGGCTTCTCTTTAAAACCTCTCTTCAGAGAACCTTCCTGCCACTGCGTTCGGACCTTGCTGCTCCAGCTTCTTTCAGTCTGCGACCTGCAGAGGAAAAAAAATTACGTATTTTCTTGCCCTGTACATACTTTGAGGCGAGTCATAAAATTAAAGTAAATTTTAACCATGGGGGAAATCGTGCATATCCAGGCTGGTCAGTGTGGCAACCAAATCGGTGCAAAGTTCTGGGAGGTGATCAGTGATGAACATAGCATCGACCCCACCGGTACCTACCACAGGGACAGCGACCTGCAATTCAACGGTATCTCCATGTACTACAATGAAGCCCCAGGTGGCAAATATGTTCCCCGTGCTATACTAGTGAATCTAGAACCTGGGACCATGGACTCTGTTCCTTTTGGGCAAATCTTCAGACCAGGAAATTTTGTTTTTGGTCAGTCTGGGGCAGGCAACAACTGGGCAAAGGGCCACTATGCAGAGGGTGCTGGGCTGGTTGATTCTGTCTTGGATGTGGTACGGAAAGAGGCCGAGAACTGTGACTGCCTGCAGGGCTTCCAGCTGACCCACTCGCTGGGTGGGGGCACAGACTCTGGAATGGGCATGCTCCTCATCAGCAAGATTCAAGGAGTATCCTGATCACATCATGAACACCTTCAGTGTGGTGTCCTCACCCAAAGTGTCAGACACTGTGGTTGGGTCCTACAACACCACGCTCTCTGTCCATCAGTTGGTAGAGAACACTGATGAGACCTACTGCATTGACAATGAGGCCCCCTACGACTTCTGCTTCCGCACCCTCAAGCTGACCACACCAACCTACGGGGATCTAAACCACCTCATCTCAGCCACCATGAGCTGTGTCACCACCTGCCTCTGCTTCCCTGGCCAGCTCAATGCTGACCTCTGCAAGCTGGCAGTCAACATGGTGTCCTGCCCACGTCTCCACTTCTTCATGCCTGTCTTTGTCCCTCTCACCAGCCGTGGAAGCCAGCAGTATTGGGTTCTCACAATACCTGAACTCACCCAGCAGGTCTTCGATGCCAAGAACATGATGGCTGCCTGTGACCCCCGCCATGGCCGGTACCTCACCGTGGCTGCTGTGTTGCACGGACGGATGTCTATGAAGGAGGTAGATGAGCAGATGCTCAACGTGCAGAACAAGAATAGCAGCTACTTTGTGGAACGGATCCCCAACAATGTCAAGACAGCTGTCTGCGATATTCCGCCTCGTGGCCTCAAGATGGCAGTCACCTCCATCGGCAACAGCACAGCCATCCAGGAGCTCTTCAAGCGTATTTCCGAGCAGTTCAGTGCAATGTTCCACCAGAAGGCCTTCCTCCACTGGTACACAGGTGAGGGCATGGACGAGATGGAGTTCACTGAGGCTGAGAGCAACATGAACGACCTCGTCTCTGAGTATCAGCAGTACCAGGATGCCACCGCAGAATAAGAGGAAGATTTTGGTGAGAAGGCCGAAGAGGAGGCCTAAGGCAGAGCCCCCATCACCTCAGGCTTCTCAGTTCCCATAGCCGTCTTCCTCAGCTGCCCCTTTCCTCTCCCTCAGAATTTGTGTTTGCTGCCTCTTTTTTTTCTCCTTGGGGGGGTGGGGTGGGTCTAGAACAGTGCCTGGCCACATAAGAGGCGCTCAATAAATATTTGTTGTTGAATGTCTCCTCTCTCTTTCCACTTTGGGAAATCTGGATTTCTGCCATTCTCAGTAACCTTGTATTTCCTTCTGGTGCCTACTCCCACCTGTCCAGTTAATGTTTTCCCATTTCAAAAATAATTCTCCAAGAAGTTGGGTCTCATCCAGATCTCATTTAGAACAACTCCAATGACAAAAACCCAGATAATGGCCACCATCCTAAGCCCAAGAGTAGCAAAGGTGTGGAAAGCAGAAGGTAGCAGGTAGAAGTCACTACAAGGAATGAGATGGAATCTTCCATTCTAGGACAGTTCGGGAGAGGGAAATCCAGGCTATTCAAGTTATATTTTCCAGATATTTTTATGTTCCATTCCTCAGCTTCAAGGGAGATGTTACCAAGTATTATCTCCATTTTCAGTCTTCCTCCAAGCTCTGTCCTGAGGAGGGGTCTGTATCACTCTTTCAAGAAAGCAAGATCCTTCCCTCACATGTTAGAATTTCTCTTTTGCCTTGGTTGGAGAGAAGGGGATTAAGGGGAACCACCCTTGGTCCCTAAGCCTCCAGAAATGCCCTCCTCATTGCCAGTTTCTTACCCCCCAAAATGAATAACATCATTGACCTAACGCGGAAAGGTGAACACTGCCACTTGAATGTTAGTCATTCCCCAGAGGAGAGAGGACAAGACACCCTCCACCTTTTTTTGCAAATCTCATCTCTTTTATTGTTGCCTTCCCCACACCCACCCTTGGTTTTGTCCTTTCCTACACTTCATATTTTTATTTTGTGTTGAACTTGCTGCTTTTTTTCATGTTGAAAAGATGACATTGCCCCAAGAGCCAAAAATAAATGGGAATTGAAAAACAACAACAAAAACCAAACCTCTCTTCAATTGCAGTCTCCACCTGCTCACTTCCCTTTGCACTGCAGCTGATTCGAATAAATCTTTAGATATCCAGTTTAATGTGTATACTTGGCCGGGGTAATCTAGGTAATGTAGTTTATGTCTATGATCATTTGAATTTAAGTAAAGGAGATTTGACGGTTCACCTTGCAGATCTTACACTTGCTAAAAAAATAATTTCATCATAAACTAATAAAATGATTTTAAAATCCTTACAGATAGTTATTCAAAGAAAGTTATACCTTTTTATTGACAAATGTCATGTGCATTCTGGCTATTACAAATGGGGTGGATATCTGACAGTTCAGCTTGCTACATTATATTGTCATAAGATTTATCAAAGTCTTCCTCCACTACATTTTTTTCCTCCCATGTCACCTCTGTGGTAAAATTGATTATCTTTGGCTAAATTTGCTTATCCAGGTGCATGAAGTAAATAAAGGACATGAATCCTGCTATAGCATTAAGAAGCGGACAGAAATATGTACACTTTAAATAAAAATGTTAGTATACAATAGTGTGAAATAAGGCATCTCTCATAGAGACTATAAGAGAAGAAGAGATAGGAGGAGAGGAGAAATATTCTCCTAATTGTGATTAATGTGATTCTTTCTGGAGGAGAGAACCAGTGTCTTCCCTGTTAGTGGCAACTTTTCCTTTGTTAACTTAGTAATTGACAATAGAAATGCTGTTATCATTCTCAACACCCCTACCTCCTGTTATTTAGTATGCACAGTATTGTGCAACACACACTCCAAATCTCACAGCAATTTTCCAAGGCAGGAATAGACTCTAGAAAACAGAATTGAAATTTATAAAGATGAAGTGACTTTTAGAAAAGTTAATTAATTTTCATCCTAAGCCAGATATTTTTTTCTGATCTTTAAAAATAGATACTCATTTGCCTCACTGATATCTCAATTTGATTATATCACAAATAGTTTAAATTTAACATATCTCAAAGTAAGCTTTTAATCAGCATGTACCATCCAACTGCACAAAGTATTTTCTTCCTGTGGTCTTGTTCATTGCAATAAATACCACTAATTGCCCAAACTAGACCTAGAAGTCTTTCTGTCAATTTTCATTCTCCCTTACTTTCCAGAGAGTCCATCAGCAAGTTATTTCAGTATTACCTTCAAAAATCAACACAAACATGTCTGTTTTTGTTTATTTTCATAGTCCCCAGTCCAGTTCAATTACATCTTCTGTCACCTGAATTTTTAACTTAACAGTTCACTTACACTCCTCCCTTCTTTCAGTCTGTTATCTTTTCTACAGCCAGCAGTATCATCATGAAATACAGAGTTGAGCCATTGCCTACTGAAAACCTTTCAACAACCTATGATTGCACTTAGGAAAAAATCCAAACTCCTGTGCATGGAGCATAGGCCCTTTCAGAGTCTGGTCTCTTATTATTGTATCAACCTCATCATCCAGCAATGCCTCCATTCTTATCTGGACTCAAGTCTGATTGACCATCTGCCTTGCCTTCTATCATGTTAAGCTCTCTGCTCTCTTGGGACCTCTGCACAGGCTGTTGCACTCTCTGTCTGGATCATGCTTTCTCTGCCAATTTTCTGTGGCTCCATTCTTAATTAGCATTAGCTTTAATATTATTTTTTCTCAGAGAGTTGTCAATTGATTCCAAATTTTAGTAAGGTACTCTCAGGTATGGCATCTTTTTTTCTATCTTAAAATCTACCACTATTTCTCTTCACAGCATTTATTACCAAATATGATGGATAAATCTATTATCTATCTATCTATCATCTATCTATTTATCTATCTAAAATGCCCACTTACATGCTTATTTCATTATGAATTACCCATCTCACCCACCCAGTTATGAGTTCCATAAAACTAAGGACCAAATCTATTTAGATACCCAGTACTCAGCACAGAATAAGGCCCATTTCAATAGATAGTAATTGACTTTGTTGAATGAACAACTTCCACAAAGTCACACTACCAGTAGGATTCTTCTGAGGCAAGATTTGATCACCGGTCTGTATTGTTTCTATATTTTCAGGCTTTCCATGATATCATATGTTGTCAAGATTGCCAAATTGGTATCTGAAATTTTGTTTGAAGGAATATATCATAATCACTTGACTAATACCCAGATTAATTTTTTATTCACAGCACCAAGGTTAGAAACCTGCAATCCCTAAGCATATGCAACTAAGACGCTCTAGAAACAAAGTTTAGCTCCTGGGTGACCACACCTCCATGCTTCTATCCTTTCTCTGAATTTTCAAACCTGATTCTACCTACGGATCACCTTGGGATGTATATAGTTTTCAATACCTAAAATATGGTTGCACTTCAAATAAATTATACTCCCTGTGTAAAGTCTCCAGTATTCATGTATTTTTGTTGTTTCTTGGTAATTGTGATGGGGAGCCAGAATTTAAAAGTGTTTATCTGAAAGTCATGTCTAATATAATTCTGATAGTTCATTCTTAGCTGCACTATTATATTTTATGTTTGTGATTGCTGATCTTAAGGATTTTCTTTTTTTTTTTTTCTTTTTTGAGTTGGAGTCTCACTCTGTCACCCAGACTGGAATGCAGTGGCCGCTCCCGGCCACCACAGCCTCAACCTGCTGGGCTCCAGTGATCCTTCCGCCTCAGACTTCCAAGTAGCCGGAACTACAGGCGTACGCTACCACGTCCGGCTGATTTTTTGATTTATTGTAGAGATGAGGTCTCGCTGCCCAGGCGGGTCTCGAGCCCACGGGCTCAGGCAATCTGCTCACCTCAGCCTCCCAAAGGCGCGGGATTACAGGCTGAGCCACCGAGCCCGGCTTGATCTTAAGGATTTTCAATGAAACCTGAACATTTTTAAAGTCAGTATCATATTGAATGCATGAACTCTGAACTCAAACCACAAGAGTTAGATACGTGACTTTACCACTACTAGTTGGGTAGTCATCTTGGTCAATCTTAGATCCTCTATTGATATCAGCCTCTTTTTCTCTGCAAAGGAGTTAGCCATAGTGCTTTCTTCATGCATGCTGTTGCTTCAGATATGCTTTGCCTATGATAAGCCCTCAAAAATTGTTAGCTATGATCATCATTACCTTCCTCATAAATATTTTTTTATCCCCCTCCCTTCCTCCTCATCATGTATTTAAGCTGCTCATCAAGGCTCGCTCCATTTCTTCTTCTTTTCTTGTTCAGGACAATACTTCATCTGTACCTCTGAGAAAGAGGTCAGCTTTTTTACACTCCAGGTTCTGAAGGGTTTCAACACCTTCACCAGGCCATCTGGAGAATTTAGGCTATCTGGAGTTCTCTCTGGGGGTTTCTATTTGAATTTTTTTAAACATGGGAAGCCAATTTATTTTTAAAAGCATTATAAATACTGTTAAAGTATAATGATATGTCAGGCTTCCCAGTCTTATAGGTTGCCTCCTTTCCACACATGACCTTGCTCCTATTTGGTTAATTACTATCAAGTGGTATCATCCAAAATTCATCTGCCTTGGTGCTAAAGTCATATTCTTTTTCCCCAGATAAATCTCCTTGTCATCCAAGTTGCCCTCTTTGTTGGTGTTCTCACCATCTGGGGTCATTTACCATACATAGTAGAGGCCACAGAGTTGTAAATTTTACCTTTGGTGAACTAAGGCCCATATGGCCTTTCATAGGGAACTTCAGGCAGCCCAGGTCATAGTTATGTCTACCTTGGAGGTATGGAGGGACAGGATGGCAGCAGTCAAACTTGGGGGCTTGGAGTCCAATGTGAGATTTGATACCCACTTCGGAAATCATAGTGTTTTATAGCTGGAAAAGCCACCAAGATGCAAGATTCATTGTAGTATTCTGATTCTGAGGCCCAGAAATATCTTAAAATTAGGTTAATTAATGAAAGAGATCTGTCTACCCTTCATTCTCTTAGTCCATATAGGAATGACTGAAAATTCTCTTCCACAAAGAGACAAATGCACATATATATGTGGAATAACAACACATTAAATTAAAAAACTGATTTTCTATCTTAAATAATTTCTTTATAATTTTTTTTTTTACTGATGAAGATCTGAATGTCCCTTCAAAAGTCAACAGGTATTGCTTAGTAACCCCTTTCTGCTAGGCTTTGGAGATATAAAAATAAATAAGATAAACCTTATCCATTAGGAACTCACAGATTTTTTAGAAGCTACAAAAGGCAGACACATAAATTCTTGTATATACAGAAGTTTAGAAAACCAAGTCTTTGGTAGACTGGCAAAAGAGAGAAAAACTCACAGAGAGCAATTTTTTTCCTAATGAATTAATGACCTGCTGTCCTGTCCAGTGTGTGTTTTGACTGACTATATTGCTCTGATTCCCTTGACCAGTATGCTAATGGTGGTGATTTTAAAAGAAATCTTAAAAGGGAAAATGAGCTAATAGTTAGACCAGTCACTTTAAGCAGCAATGGGTTTCCACAAAAATGTCAAACCTTTGCCTCCAACACTCTGTGTTATGTTAACTCCCTGTGGAAGTGGTCACTGGAATGATTTACTGTGACTCCCCACTGCCTCCCAGAACTAAGGTCCTTAGATTGTGCCCAGGTAGAATCATTAACAAGAGTGTTTTACTTCCCTTAAGCAAAAAACTATAGTAAGTCTTTTTATAAAAAAAAACAAAAAAAACCACTCCCACCAACAGTGTAGAAGTGTTCCCTTTTTGCCACACCCTCTCCAGCAGCTGTTATTTTTTGAGTTGTTGGTAATTGCCATTCTGACTGGAGTTAGGTGGTATCTCAGTGTGGTTTTGATTTGCATCTCCCTGATGATTAATGAGGTTGAGTATTTTTTCATGTGTTTGTTGGCTGCTCGGATGTCTTCCTTTGTGAAGTGTCTGTTCATATCTTTTGCCCGCTTTATAATGGGGTTGCTTGTTTTTTTCTTTTCAGCACGTTTGAGTTCCTTGTAGATTCAGGATATTAAGCCTTTGTCAGACCTGGAGTTGGCAAATACTTTTTCCCAGTCTGTAGGCTGTCTTCCTGCTCTCTTGATGGTTTCTTTGGCTATGCAGAAGCTTGTCAGTTTAATGAGGTCCCACTTGTCTATCTTATGTAAACTAGTGCAACCTCTGTGGAAAGCAGTATGGCGATTCCTAAAAGCTCTAAACATCAACCTCCCGTATGACCCTGCAATCCCCCTACTGGGAATATACCCTGAAGAACTCAAATCACTCTATAAAAAAGATACCTGCACACGAATGTTCATTGCAGCATTGTTCACAATAGCTAGAACTTGGAACCAACCACGCTGTCCATCAAAAGAGGACTGGATAAAAAAAAAAGTGGTACATATACACGATGGAATACTATGCAGCCATAAAAAAGAACAAAATCACGCATTTTGCAGCAACCTGAATGGAGCTAGAGTCTATAATACTAAGTGACCTCTCACAGAAACAAAGATCTGAGTACCACATATTCTCACTCATATAGTGGACCTTGTTCATCCAATGCACTACTATAAGAAAATGACTGACAGTGTTGGGAAACTATGGGGGGATGGGACTAATGGTAGTAAACATCTGTCTAGAGATGGGGAGACACCAGTTATCAACAAGGGGACCTGAATGAAGCATATTTGTATACTTAGCCCTTAGCTGTACCCCACAATATCAAAATAAAAAATATAGATTAAAAAAACAACTAGTAGTCAGGAAAAAATGGCAGCTCTCTTCTTCAATTTTGACATTGTGATTTTTTTTCTTAATAAGAGAAAAGCAAACATTTATTTATATAATATAAGTTTTACTTGACATTGGATCATTTAGAAGTGAAGTCTCAAAGACACAGAGAAAACTATTTTTGTGGACACACATGCAGAAGTGTGATTGAAAGACAGAGTATACAATCTAAAGATGATAAACTGGGAGGAAATTAGCACAACGTGTTTGCTCAGATGTTTCTCTGTAGACATTGCTACTTAAATAGGATGATATATTTCATCCTGTGAACATTTTTTCAGGGAGTAGTTGTGTCAACATTATGGTTTTTGTTTTTTGTTTTTTTTGAGTTGGAGTCTCACTCTGTCATCCAGACTGGAGTGCAGTGGCTGCTCCCGGCCACAGCAGCCTCAACCCGCTGGGCTTCGGCAATCCTTCTGCCTCAGCCTTCCAAGTAGCTGGAACTACAGGTGCGTGCTACCACGTCCAGTTAAATTTTTATTTATTGTAGAGATGAGGTCTTGCCAAGTTTCCCAGGTGAGTCTCGAACCCGCGGGCTCAGGTAATTCACTCACCCCAGCCTCCTAAAGTGGGGGATTACAGGCTGAGTCACAGAGGCTGGCTGTGATTAAAGACTTCTGGTGATCTTAGAAGCCTGGGCAGCTCATCAGTGTCTTATGTCACTTTATTTTTTATTATTTTCTATTTTTAAAGATGTGGGTTACAATTCAGGTATTGTTTATTATGTTTATTTTACAGGTACTCTTGTTGATGAGGTGTGCCACTCCCCCTTGGCAGTTTCCCTCAACAGCAAATCCCCTGTAAGTTTCCCACTACTGCCAATCCCTTTCTTATAGTGTTATGATAATTGTTCAAGGTTCACTGATGAGTGAGAACATATGGTACTCTGTTCTTTGTTTCTGTGATAGATCACTGAGTATGATCAATTCTAAATCCATCCAAGTTGCTGCGAAGTCCATTTGTTTGTCCTTCTTTATGACTGCATAATTTTCCATTGTGTATATGTACCACATTTTTTAATGCAGTCCAACTTCGATGGGCAGCATGGTTGGTTCCATGCTTTTGCTATTGTGAATAGAGCTGCAACAAACATACGTGTGCAGGTATCTTTTTTGTAGAATGATTTGAATTCCTCCAGGTATTTTCCCAATAAGGGTCATATGGAAGGCCAATTTCTAGTTCATTCAGAAATTGCCACAGTCTTCCAAAGAGGTTGCACTAGTTTGCATTCCCACCAGCAGTGTTGAAGCATTCCTTTTTCTCCGCATCCTCTCCAGCTTCTGTTGTTGTTTGTTTTATTAATGATAGCCATTCTTACTGAGGTTAGGTTTCTCAATGTGGCTTTAATTTGCATTTCTCTGATGATGGGTGAGGCTGAGCACTTTTCCATGTGCCTCTTGGCTGCCTATATCTCTTCTTCTGAGAAGTGTCTATTCATGTCTTTTTTCCACTTTTTTTTTTTTGAGTTGGAGTCTCACTCTGTCGCCCAGACTGCAGTGCAGTGGCCGCTCCTGGCCACCACAGCCTCGACCTGCTGGGCTCCGGTGATCCTTCCGCCTCAGTCTTCCAAGTAGCCAGAACTACAGGCATGTGCTACCACGCCCGGCTGATTTTTTTTTATTATTTATTGTAGAGATGAGGTCTTGCTGCCCAGGTGGGTCTCGACCCCGCCGGCTCAGGCAATTCACTCACCTCAGCCTCCCAAAGGCGCGGGATTACAGGCTGAGCCACCAAGCCTGGCTTCTTTTTTCCACTTTTTAATGGGGCAGTTTGTTTTTGCCTTTCGGCATGTTTGATTTTCTTGTAGATACTAGATATTAGGACTTTGTCAGATATAAACTTGGCAAGTATTTTTTCCCATTCTGTGAGCTGTCTCTTTGTTCTCTTGAGGATTTCTTTTGCTTTGCAGAAGTTCGTCAGTTTGATGAGGTCCTTTTTGTCTACCTTCTTTCTTTTTTTTTTCCTACCTTATTTCTTATGGTATGGGCACTTAGGGTTCTGATCCGGAATTGGTTGCCAGTTCCAACTTCCATAAGGGTGTCTATCTCCTGCATTTTCTAAGATTTTTATAGGTTGAGGTTTTACATTTAGGTCTTTGATCCAGTTAGAGTTATTTTTTGTGTATGGTGATAGGTAGGGGTCCTGTTTCAATCTTCTGCATGTGATCAGCCAGTTTTCTCAGTACCATTTACTGAATAGGTTCTTCTCTTCCCAGTGGTTGTTGAAGGTTTTGTCAAAGATGAATTGGTTGAGAAATTGAGACTTTGCTTCCAGAATCTCTATGCTGTTCCATAGGTCTATATGCATGTTCTTGCACCAATACCAGACTGTTTTGATTATTGTAGGCTTGTAGTAAAGTTTGAAGTCTGGAAGTGTGATACCTCCTGCATTTTTTCTTTTGCTAAGGATTGTTTTGGCTCGTCGTGGTTGTTTATGTTTCCATATAATTTTCTGTATAGTCATTTCCTGGTCTGAGAAGAATGATGTTGGTAATTTAATGGGTATTGCGTTGAATCTGTAGATTGCTGATGGGTGATTTTGAGATGGATTTTTGGATCTGATTTGCTAGAATCTTGTTGAGAACTTTTGCATCTATGTTAATTATGTCACTTTCGCAATGGAGACTAGCTACTTGGTGTCAACTGGTTGCCTCCACTGTTCCTTTCCTTCTATGAACTTGTGAACAAGTTTAGTGAAACATGATCCCCTTAGTGAAACCTTTTGTTAGCCTGTCTATACCTTAGTGAGAGTGACCACTTTCTTCTCACTGCCCTTCCTGTGTCTTTCACTTGGAGTAACCATATGTAAGTTTGGTTATTACAGTCCTAGTCCATGTTTGTCACCCCAGTTTAGTTATTTATAGCACTTCTTTCACTCCCATGAGTTTCTATTTGGGTAACAAGTTGTAGGGACCAAAATAACACTTCCCTGTCTTTTATCCTACCTTTGACCAGAGCGATACACTTTCTGTGTCAGTGTTTGTGTGTGTGTGTCCTTGGATGGCATGGGCTGAGTCTTTGTGATATTTGCATCTTAGATCTCAGTACAGTGACCCAAAAGAGTACAGAATATGCCCAATAACTGTGAGTGAACTTAACAGTAATGAATGAAAAGATATTGACTATGCGTTTTCCCTAAATTGAATTGATTATTTTGGTGTAATATTTGTAGTTAGTGAACAGTTCAATTGATCTACAAATTTTAAGTATGCTCACACCAATGTCTATGTATCTGAAATATCCCCAAAACCTAGGCATTATAAGAGGGCAGGACTGACTGTCAGAGCTAAAATGTATATCAGTTGAGGTTAGTACAGGAATTGAGAGTTTTGTTTTTGTACTTGATTGTTTTTATGTTTTCTTCTTGAGACCCATTCTGTGTTTTCATGCAGTAATATACATAAGAATGTCAGAAATTTTGAAAAAGTTATTCTTAGGCATTGCCACAGTTAGCTTTGGAAACTTTCATTGTTTTCATAGTTCATCTGAGGTTATCAGAGTTTCTGATAAGTCCCGGCATAGTCACAGAATTGGTGGGAAAATTTGTGCAAACTTCAGCTGGCTGTGGAAATCTTGGTGGTTTGTGGATTGCTAACCAAAGTCCTCAGGTCTTCAGTGCAAGTGTATGATCTGAATAATAATCATTTTTCTTATATAATGTATCATGATATAAGCTTCAAAATGTATTTGTATTGAAAATCATGTTCACTGTGAACAACTGAAGAGTTCAAGTAGGACTAATTGTTTCAGGGTGAGTCAATAGTTTCTCCTGTCAACTTTGAGCTTTGGCTCTCCAGCCGGTGAGAGAACAGGCTCCTTGTCACTGATCCACACAACATCCTTGCCAGCTCACTAGGGAATTTGCACCTGGAATCTTTTATTCAGTGTAATCCTTTTTAAGCTGATTTGTTTACAAGCTATCAATATCCATCAGATGTGCCAGAATATGCCTCCAGAACTCTTGTCTTTCTCAGAAAACAAGTTGTGACAGCCAGGTCAGCAATTATGGACCTGTTGGGAAGCCGGCCAGTGCTGGCATTTCTCAGTAGTGTTGGGATGGGGTTGTGCATGCTGTCTTTGTCATGACCCAGAAGGGGAGGTTGTGAGCTGTAGGACCTGCCCTTATCTTTAGGGCTCTTGAAGACACTATTGGCCGATTTTTCACATTCTAGAGAAATCGACCAATGTATCATCATCTTAACAAATCAAAACTTGAATTGAATTGAGTTTGCAATAATGAGATCTTTAAAATAGATTTTGAGAAAGAGGGAGGAATTGTCCACTCCAGGAAGTAAATACCTAACAGCTGTGTTCTGGGTCACTAGCATTGCAGATAACCTAAGGAACTCTGAGGAACAGTCACCATGTATTAATGTCAAGGGAAAAACATCAAAGGGCCATATTAGGGTTTTATTACCCTGACAAGAGACAACAAAATTGGGTAATTCTACTGAGAAATGGTGGGATGGGTAGCCAGAATTAGAATGAGGTCTGACTATGCAAGGAATCTGGTGAGTTTTCTAAAAAACAGAGAACTCTTTCTAATATCCAAAACTGACCATGCATTTTCTCTGCTTTAAGTGCTTTAATGGCTATTTCTCTATTGGCTTCAGGGGCATAGATAAAACCCATGTTGTTTTATTTTTTTAATAAAACCCTCTGTCATGAGACCCCTGCTCTATTTCCAACCTGTTGACTCCTTCCTGCTCTTGGCATCTTACCCTTCAGCACAGAGCTTCAAACCTCAGCAAGTGCTGGAATCACCTAGCGGACTCCTTAACACACCAGTTGGGTTCCATACCTCAACACACTCTAGGGTTCCATACCCTAGAGTTTCTGATTCAGTAGGTCTGTGCTGAGGTTTTGAATCCTGAACTTGTAACAAGCTCCTTGGTGAGTCCAGCATGGCTGGCCCAGAGAGCACACTGCATTCCAGCAAGTTTGATCCCTGATAGATCTGAAATGGGACCCCAGACTCTCTCTCTCCTTCTTGCTTTGAACACACAGCATCTTCCCTCTGTTGGCGCTGCCCTTCCAACTCCCTCCATCTCCAAACTATTTCCATCTGCCCCACCCCCTGCACTTCATTGGTCTGCTTGCCACTCCTCTCTCAGGACTCCTGAGAATCCTTGCTCTTGCCTGGATACCTTGCTCACCCCTGCCCCATACTATAAAGTGTTAATCGCCCATGCTCTGGGCTCTCCCGGCAGGCATTGCTTGCTTTCTTTTCACTGATGGGAGACTGAACATTTGCTATCTCTAATTTAGTCCTAAAAAGCATGTCAAAAAACTGGGTGCATGTGCTCATTGCTCAAAAGCCAAACTCAAGAGACAAGAATTGGTGAAAGGAAAATTGATTTATTCAAGAGCTAGCAATCTGAGGAGATGGCAGTCTAATGTCTCAAAAGCCATCTTGAGATCCTCAAGCTGATTAGAGTGTAATTTTTAAAGGGAAAATGACTTGTGGAAAACTGTGTGCAGTAGTTGGAATCAAGAGGTGACTGAAAACTGCAGACATATGGGCAAGGGTACAAAGATGTTGGGAAGCTTCTTTGTCCTTAGTGAGGTCACAGGTCATGGTGTTTCTTTAACCCTTTAACCAAACTTAGTGTACATAATCTTGTTTTTCCCAGAGTTAATCTTCACAGCTGCACAATTGTTCATATGTTATCTTATCAGTGTTTCAAAATTATTCTCACTTATGTGCAAGCACAGGTGAAAGCCCCTTAAACAAAAGTGGACTTAGTTATGTTCAATTTTGCTGACTCGCTGTTACAAACAGGGACCTCTATCAAGTTTGAATGCAAATATGTATGAGTGAAGTAAGACCATAAACATTAACTAAGAGGGTTTGAGCTTTGTGAAGATGGCGGGAACAGAAAGGGCATTGTATTTCTGCTCTGAAGAAGCCCCCCAGGCATGTATAGTTCCCTACCCCTTCCAGAAGTCAAGGAGCAAGTGCAGAGGAGCAGGGACCACAAGGAAATTCAGATCAACATGAAAAAAAACCTGTCTATTTAACATCAGCCTTTCTTTAAGTTGGCTTTTATTTTTCTACTTCAGTGACAAACAACTCAGTATTTGTGTTTGCCTTCAGGAAAGATAGATAATATTTCTGAACATTGGATTTTCAGAATTATGTAGTTCCTTTTCTCCCGGGGAATAGATTATTCAGAGGAAGAAATCTCCATGAATGTCTTAGAGAATTTGTGGTAGAGAATATAGAAAACATTTATAGTTTTGTTAGTTATTTTCTTCGTGTTTTTAAAACTACATGTAAGGTGATCACATTTTTTTCATCTGCCAGTGAGAGCCCAGCTTTGCCTTTTATGCATCTTTCTAAACATTTTCTTATTTTCCTTTTTTCAAAGAAATATTTTTAAGAAGAATCTATAAAGATGCTTAAACAACATGAACAAAGATTTTGTTGTCCATAATCAGACCTCATGCGGCTAGTTAAATTCAAAATGAGATGATTAAGACAAAGTGGTTACAATAATACACAGTGAGGAAAAACCAGCATACAATCAGTTCTTGTTCATTACTAGCAACCATATAAAAATGTGGGTCTTTATTATTAACATTTTAAGTCTGCTTTATCCAATGCAGTTGAGAATACTGAGTATTTCCTTTCTGTCTGGAGAAAGTATTAAGTATTCAATTGGGGAAATTTTAAATCCTTCTTAAAAAACTATTTTTAGCCTGCTTCTCCATCTGTGAAATGGCTGATGTATTTCCTGTGTGACTTAATTAATGTTGCAAAGATCTAGGGTGTTTAGCTGAGTTTTCTTACATGGGCAAATAGTTGCTCTCATTAGGTGTTGGTGTTGTTAGAAGAAAAGCTCTCACTCCCCACCAGGTTAATTTCATGCTCTCTAAATGTGGTGTCCTGTCTCTGCCATGATGAGCATATGTGAGTAATGCAGAAATCACAGCTCCAGTGGCTGAGTATGCACTGAAGGACTCAGCCCTCTCAGTGTGAATGGGCAGTCATCTCTGAAGGACGAGGCAGGTGATGTGGTGTGAAGTCATAGGACAGTTGAGCAGCATCATACACTGGCATAAATACTATGAGGGGTCACTAGCTCATTTCTTACATGTTAATGTGGCAAAAAGTATATATCTAGCACTTGTCCTCATGAGATGCACTGACATGTTAGAGAGCTGGCCTATGAACAAATAAAAAAACAAACAATATCTAGTTCCTATTATGAGGTGAATTGTGAAGGAAACAGCAGGACACTTAGAGGGGGACTAACAAAGGGAATCTTTTGAGGAAAGGACCAGGAATCTGATGAACTGAGATGAGCATCTCAGAATCATGGTCAGAAGGTGCAGCATTTGGGAAGGAGTTCAGCACACTGAGCACAGGGTGGGCAGATGGGGTAGGTTTGAATCCTGGCTCTGGCATTTACTCCCTACATACATCATCTCTTTATGCCATGGTTCCTCATTTGTAATAGGGGAATGATAGCAATAACTTCCTCAAGGGGAAAATTATATGATTAAATGAGCTCATGTACAAATAATACTTACAGGGCTCATGGTGTGGGTTTCATGCACATTGTCCTAGCCACACTCATACATGCACATGTATACACACACACACACAAAATAAAATCGCAGCATGCCTGAAGCAGAGTGGGGGCTGGGGAGACAAAAAGAGAATGAGGTGGGAGAGGTGGACAGAACCAGACCATGTGGGATCTTCGATATTAAATTTAATCCTTAGTGCACAGGAAGTTCACTAAAGAGCTTTAGCAATGGTGAGGTATGATGTTTCTTATAATTTATGAAGATGAGAGACTATGTCAGGTGGAGGTGGCAAAAGTTGAATCTGGGAGGGCAGTTCTGAGGCTATTTTAAGAATTTGGAAGGGAGGCAATGATGATGAGTGCTCAAATGCACACCTGCTTGATGTAATGCAAAGGCTATTGACTCCCAGATGCAAACAACTTCTTCATACCATATTTTTGATACCATCTTCATACCATGGTTGAAATCTTCACCGAGTAATTCCTTTGGACTAATAACGAAATGAGGGAATGAAATGTGATTCAGTGACTATGTATTTTCAGGTGTGAGATTATACAGTTTTCACAACGACTTTGAGGGTTGATTTCTATAAATCTAAGCCCATTGTACAGATAGAAAAACTGAAGCTCAGAGATATCAAGAAAGTCACTTCAAGCTTCCCACTTAGTAAGTAGCAAAACCGGAATTAAAAACCAGAAACCTAGGTCTGTTAGACTCTGTCTCTCTTTCTATATATGTATGTATATGTGTGTGTGTGTATACACACACTTATATATATGTATGTGTATATATAGTATTTTAGTATGTGTAACTATATGAACATACTTTTTTGTATTCTACTGATTGGATTAATTTTCTTTAGTTCTTATGACAACATAGAGATGTGTTTCTTAAAGGTAGAGTGTTAGAAGCTGAAATGCTGTCAACACTTTTATTATAAAGTAAGTCACTGGACTAGCCAGATGTTCGAGGAGTGGAATGCTGATCCTAACAGGTGTGATGAATGGGGAGGGAGGAAAGAGAGTACAGAGGACTGGAGAGAGGAAATATTTGGAATAAGGACTTCACTGAAGAAATCAGACCTTTATGAAGGGTTCTGGTGGCTAAAGACATCACAGTATGCCATTATAAAATGAAGAGGGATGAATGAAATAGCAGCAACATAATGAATGTGTGTGTGTGTGTGTGTGTGTGTATTTCATAACCATTGTTTGGTTGAAGAAAAATAAATACATATAAATTTATATAAATTTTGACACAAACTGGGCTCGGTAGCTCAGCCTGTAATCCCGCTCCTTTGGGAGGCTGAGGTGAGTGAATTGCCTAAGTCTGCGGGTTTGAGACCTGCCTGGGCAGCGAGACCTCATCTCTACAATAAATTTAAAAATCAGCTGGGCGTGGTAGCGCATACCTGTAATTCCGGCTACTCAGAAGGCTGAGGCGGAAGGATCACCAGAGCCCAGCAGGCCGAGGCTGCGGTGGCCAGGACCGGCCACTGCACTCCAGTCTGGGTGACAGAGTGAGACTCCAACTCAAAAAAAAAAAAATTGACACAAACTTTCTTATTGCAACCTTAGCATCAGGTGTAAGTATAATGATTACATTGTTATGCACTATTTTACAAGGAAGGAATGTGAAACCTGGAGCTTTGCCACAAACTTGCCTGCAGTCAGACAATTGATCAACAGTAGAGCTGTTCAACAAAGCAGGCTTCTCTCATTTTAATGTAGTTCCCAGGAAACAAAAAGTAAATCTACTCCATGCTCTTTCCCTTCCCCTGCCTGCCCTGTGTCAAACTCTGTGCCACATGCTGGTGCTACTCAGGAGGTCAGAGCTCAGTGGTGGTGTGAATAGACATGATACATACAACTTGTGGACAGTGACTCAAACATGGCATGTGATGAGCAAAAATAGAGGAATATGCACAGTGCTAGGGGCACTCAAAGTTCACATGTATCTGCTTGAGGGGTGGAGCAAATATTTCCATGAATAAACGTGGAATTGACTTGCTGCTTAACAAGTACAGTAGGCAAAACACACAATGTGCTGTGTGTCTCAGCCTGTGGGAAGTTACCACACTTGAAACAAAGAGCTTTCTGCCCATCCCCTGCTTCACTATGCTGGTATCCTGCAGTTCTGTTATGCACAAAATATCTCTTTCCTCTTGTTCCTCTTCTGGAGACAGAATCTCTCCCTTCCACTGGGTAACTCCTATACATTGTTGAAGACCAGTGTACCACTTTTTACTCTAAGAACCCCTTTCTGAATCTGTCCTTTTTAAATTGGGTTAGCCTTCCGTGTGTGGGCATTGTCCTTCCATTCACCTTTAGAAGTTCCAGGAGACACTGTGAGGTTATCCTACTCACAGCTGGGCACTAAAGAGCCTACCTAGGGCTTGTTGCTACATCAAAATCTGACCCAGTAACATATGGAAGCATTCCAAAGATTGTTTTCACTTTCTAAGTAGTAGTAAATTTGATTCTCACAGTAGTCTTCCCTAATGGTATATGATCCTCATTTTATACATAAGGAAATAAGGTCTTAGGTAAAATGGCTCAAGGGGACCCAGCTAACCAGCAATGGCCATGGCAGTTTAAAATTCTTATCTGTACCATGATCCTCATTATTTGAAGACTGATGGCAGCTGTCTGTAGAATCCTGTGGCTTTGGGTAGAATTATAGTTCTACCCAAAGGGGTGGCAAGAGAAGGTTCTGAGAAAGGTGGGCACTTGTAAAAATCTCTGCATATGGACAGTTTCTTTTTACAGTCTAAGTAGTCATCAAAACATTTTTGGTTAGAACCACTTTATTCCATATAAATTGTGAAATTGTGTTTCAATACAAAATACAGAAAAGTATCACACTTCCAGACTTTAAACATTACTATAAGGCTAAAGTACTCAAAACAGTCTTGTATTGGTACAAGAACAGGCACATAGACCAATGGAACAGGATAGAGATTCCGGAAGCAAAGCATCGATTCTTCAACCAACTCATCTTTGACAAAGCCTCCAACAACAACCACTGGGGAAAGGAGAACCTATTCAGGAAATGGTGCTGGGAAAACTGGCTGACCACATGCAGAAGATTGAAACAGGACCCCTACCTATCACCATACACAAAAATTAACTCTAAATGGATCAAAGACCTAAACGTAAAACCTCAAACTATAAGAATATTAGAAAGCACAGGAGATAGAGACACCCTTATGGAAATCGGAACTGGCAACCAATTCCTATTCAGAATCCTAAAGGCCAATAACTTAAGAAATCAGATAGACAAGTGGGACCTCATCAAATTAACAAGCTTCTGCAAAGCAAAAGAAACCATCAAGAGAGCAGGGAGACAGCCCAAAGAATGCAAAAAAAATTTGTCAACTATTTATCTGACAAAGGCCTAACATCTAGAATCTACAAGGAACTCAAACACATTGAAAGGAAAAAAACAAAACAAAATACCTCCTTTAAAAAGTGGGCAAAAGACATGAATAGACACTTCTCAAAAGAAGATATATGGCAGCCAACAGATACATGAAAAAGTGCTCAGCCTCACTGATCATTAGAGAAATGCAAATAAAAACCACACTGAAATACCACCTAACCCCTGTAAGAATGGCCATCATTAATAAAACAAACAACAACAGATGCTGGTGAGGATGTGGAGAAAAAGGAACGCTTCTACAATGCTGGTGGGAATGCAGACTGGTACAACCTCTTTGGAAGACAGTGTGGCGATTTCTGAAAGAACTAGAAATTGACCTTCCATATGACCCAGCAATTCCCCTATTGGTAATATACCTGGAGGAACTCAAATTATTCTACGAAAAAGATACCTGCACACATATGTTTGTTGCAGCTCTATTCACAATAGCAAAAACATGGAACCAGCTGTGTTGCCCATCAAAGCTGGACTGGATTTAAAAAATGTGGTACATATACACAATGGAATATTATGCAACCATAAAGAAGGACAAATATATGAATGTTGCAACAAATTGGATGGATTTGGAGTCTATCATACTCAGTGATTTATCACAGAAATAAAGAACTGAGTTCCATATGTTCTCACTCATAAGGTGATCTCGAACAATTATAATGTTATAAGAAAGTGATTGGCAGTAGTGGAAAACTGTTGGGGGGGTGGGACTGGCAGTTGAGGAAAACTGCTAGGGGAGGGAGGGGCATACCTCATCAATAAGGGTACCTGCATGATCAATGTTTGTATACCTAACCCTGAATTGTACCCCACATCTTTAAAATAAATTAATTAATTCAAAAAGAAAAGTATGATTTCATTTACCTTTTTATTTCAGAATTACAAAGGATGTTTCTAGATCCCTATTTTTAAAAACACACAACATTTAATTTATTATTGTGTATGCTCAAGCTGAGGATTCTAATTGCTTGGTTAATAATGAAAAATTGAGTTTTCCTGGGTACTGGATTTTAAATAGAATAATTCCTCTTCCTCCATATACCCGTTCACCAACACCCCACCCACAGAAGATGGTATATAATGAATGTTTCAATTTGTAATTAGTCTTGCATTTTTCCTATTACAAGAACATATTATAAAACTTTTTGTAATAAAGAATAGAAAATATGTGACAATAACCTACAACAACAAATTCTAAATACAGTTCTTAATAGCTTTTTGACATACATTTGTCAGATGTGTTTATTTACATCTGCTACACAAATTTTTCTAAATCATGATTACTTGACCTTCTCTTTTTTGTTTTAACAATATTGAATATTTGTATAAAACACGATATATATCACTAGTACAAAGAAAGCATTGATGACAAGGATGCAATATATTTGCCCTCTCTGTCAAAATGACAAGGCTTCCTTTACAAAAGGAATCCCAACCCCTGGGTCACAAACTGGTACCTGTCTGTGACATGTTAGGAACTGGACTACACAACAAAAGGTGAGTAGCAGGTGAGCCAGCAAAGATTATTCTGTATTTACTCCCACTCCCCCATAGCTTGTATTACTGCTTGAGATCTACCTTCTGTCAGATCAGCTGTGGCATTAGTTTCTCATAGGAGTGCAAATCCTATTGTGAATTGTACATGCAAGGGATTCATGTTGTGTACTCCTTATAAGAATCTAATGCCTGCTGATTGAGGTGGTGATGCTAGTGCTGGGGAGAAGCTGCAAATATAAATCAACATTAGAATTGAGGTTTGACTGCACAGAGACCATAATCAATCAATTGCTTGCAGACTCCTATTGAAACCCTATCAGTGAGTGACAAGTGAGTTGATGTATTTCAATGGTACAGTTACATCTGGTTGCAGGTGTTAAGTCAGAATCTGACTCTCATTTTAGTGTGTACATGCCCTGCCCATTATTTTATTTACTACTTCTGTCTGTGCCTCTTTTTTTAATGGTGAGTTGTATAATTATTTCCTTATATATTACAATGTAATAATAATAGAAATAAAGCACACAATATATGTTTATGTGCTTGAATCATTCTGAAACCAGTCTCTCCACCCCCATGAAAAAATTGTCTTCCACAAAAATGGTCCCTGATGCCAAAAAGTTGGGTACCACTGCTTTACAAAGTAGTTTTTTCTTCTGAACCCAGGAAAGCCTCAGAATCATTCTCAACACAGAGTTCTAGGAAGACAGTACTTTGCAAATAGAGTTGGCATAAATATTATATCTATTTTCATCTCTAATTTTGATTCTAAGATAAGGAGATCAAGTGGCTCCAACTGTCAGAAACAAATTAATAAGGAGGATAGATCATGAGAGAATATTATAAGCCAGGCATCTGACATAGATATCTGTGGTTTCTTACCCTGTCCCACCAAGCAAAAACTGACATGTCATTAATGAGAGTTTTTACTTCCAATCTGATGATCAGTTCAGTTTGACTTGGTGAGTGGTAATTGCATGTAAATGAATATCTCCCCTGAGTCTCATTAGTTTTGGTCTGGTCTATATATTTCCTGTTAAGACCAGATCTTGTTGATCTCAAGAACATTTCCGTGAACTGGACAACAACTAAGATGGGAAACAGAGACAGTAGTCATGAGGCTACACACTGATCTTTTTCTTTCTCTGGCTCTTTGTGCCTAGAATTGGATGTTGCTGACTTTGATGACTGAAGCTCGCTTCTGTACAGGTTCAATCAGAAGCTCATGAGCACTCTGAAAGATGTGATTTCCCTGAAGTTCAAGAGCATGCAAGGAGATAAGGTCTTGTTCCATGGAAAAGTTCAGCATGGAGAGCAAATCACCTTGGAGCTCCAGAAGGGGAGGCTTGCTCTGCACCTCAACTTGGGTAGGCTCTGTCTTTGCCCTCCCTTTCCTGTGTTGGGTAATGGGGAACTCTTTTATCTAGTAGGTCACAGTTCCTGACACTTCCAGTGAATCAGGTGAAGTCACTGTAGCACAACCTAAATGATATGGTGGAGGAAGAGAAGTATCATATTTTGAAATGTTTAAGACATAGATAACATTCTTTGATACATGATCCTACTGAGAGGTAGGGAAAGGGACAAGCTCATTGTCATGCATTTATTTATCTACTACTTCCTTATTCATGTATTTATTTTAGAAACTCAAATAGTAAGGAAACTTTAACAAGTTTATGCACACATATAATATAAGGAGGCTTGCTCACATTTGCTCTGAGCTATTTTTTGGGTGGATGGGGTGGTCATATTAGTGAGGGAAAAAATTATTTGGGCATTCACATGTCTTCTTTTTTTGTTTTTTTTTGTTTTTGTTTTTGTTTTTTGAGTTGGAGTCTCACTCTGTCGCCCAGACTGGAGTGCAGTGGCTGCTCCCGGCCACCGCAGCCTCGACCTGCTGGGCTCCGGCGATTCTTCTGCCTCAGCCTTCCAAGTAGCCAGAATTACAGGCATGTGCTACCACGCCCGGCTGATTTTTTGATTTATTGTAGAGATGAGGTCTCGTTGCCCAGGCGGGTCTCGAACCCGCGGGCTCAGGCAATCCACTCACCTCAGCCTCCCAAAGACGCGGGATTACAGGCTGAGCCACCGAGGCCGGCTCACATGTCTTCTTAAGGGAAACTCATCTTTTTAAATTGCCCTGGCTATTGTGAGATGAGATTCAGACTTACCAAATGCCAGCGAAATTAGTGGAGAATGCCCATCTGCCTCCCTCCTGCATAGTTAGGATGTATGCCTCCTGTTGTGGGTTGGCATCCATCCTTGTCACAGGATTAGTTGTAAACAACTTCCTATTCTAGGGAAATAGTGAGAGGCCCTCAGTTTCCTGTATGTGATCAAAGACACTTCTAAAAAAAGGGACGAGCCAAGTGCAGAAGGCAGGAACACAGTTCTCAAGGAAGTAAGGCAAATAAAAAAAGCTCTTCTGTAGAAAAAAAAAGGTGAGATACTGAGGTGGGAGAGAAAGAGACTAGCTGAAAAAGTATGTGGGGGTTGGAATGACTCCCTGCCTCTCATCTGATATTTTAAATTACCTAATTAATTATTGATATTAAGGGGAAGAGAAAAGAATTATCTTTTAGTATCTACTAGAAAAAGAGGGAAAGACATTGAATAACGTAGTTTGTAACCTCAAGTTGTATGGAAGACTGGGAACAAAACACAGCTAGATATATTTTAGCAATTAGCATGAAAGACATAAGAATGATGATTAGTGTTGACTCACCTCCAAAGTCAAACAATGTCTTTATTTGGAGGCATTTATGAGGATCTTCTTAGCCTCCATGGTTAATATGGACAGGGGTAGCAGGAAGAACCTCCAGATTTCAGAGTTTAACTCATAAAATTGGCATCTAGTGCATTAGATTAAATATACAACAAAGATGTCTTTAGAAGCAGTATCTCAACCAGAAGAGAACTATAAGAATACTTACTGTTAACATAATTGATTGTATTAACATGCCTAAAGAAGCAATGCATCAACAACTTCTCTGAAAGTTGGATGTCCAGATACAAATGTGCATCAGGCTATTATCTGGCCTTCAGATTTTAAGAAAGGAAAAAGGATTAATGGAGTTGAGCTCTCCAATTACAAGTGGCTCACACAGCATTGTGAGTTGTCAATGAAGTCACAGTTATTTGTTAGTAGCAAAGCAGGCATCTTCACTGGTACATTTTGGAATTTCCCAGTTAACATCATTTAGATTTCTTATTTGGGTATGCGTTTTCTGATCCAAAGCATGCAAAATCCTATGCTGCAAACCAGATTGACTCATAGTATAGCAGAGTAGAAACAGAATAGCTGTGGTCATGCAACATTTATTATGCTACTTATTATGGAGGACGTCCTCTGAACCTCAGTTTTCTTACTTATAATCTGGGGCTAATAATAACTATCTTGCAGTGTATGGATATAACAACCAAAAACATTATAAATGAATTTTATGTGACAATGTGCAAAAATGGTCAAATGTGAAAAATAGAAGCTCAATATTAATCATTTACTCAAACAGTGTATGACTGCCCCACTCTGCACTATGCTGGTATTTCTGAAAAAAAGATGCATGTATTAAGTTGAATCAGACCAATGCCTTGCTTGGATGATAAATGGCAGGGTAAGTCTTTCTTCCAGTTTCCATCTGCTCCATATTGTCAACTGTGGTAGTGATAAAGTAAAACCTCACTTAGTGAATGATTAAATAGTAAGAATAGCTTTTAAGTATTCTATATAGTTTGGAAATGTCTTCATTTAAAATGTCAGTGTATGCAGCTCTCCCTTTGCCATAGTTGAGCTTTTCCTGTATTTAAGCAGTCACCTAGGATACTTATTAAATAGAACAGATTTTCAGGTTCCTCCTCTAGAGGAACACTGCCAGAGAAACTTTAGCCCTTCCTACCTCAGTTACAGTCAGCAGATCTCTGGAAGCACTAAGTAAAGGGGAGTGATAAGAGCTTTGATTTGCTCATAATGGAAAATCTGTTATGTGGTTTCTACAATCATAAGAAGATATTGTTCATTGCAATATCTCCAGTATCTAGGAAAGCATGAGCTTAAATTAGGTACTTGAGGCAAATAAAATATACTGGAAAAGAAGTTTTCATCTTGAATCTCAGATCTTGAGACATATTATTCCCATCAGACTTGCTCATCCCTAGGCCTGCACTCTTGACTCCTCCATGAGTTCCCTCTCTCTCCCACAATGGGGTAGATTTACAGAATACCCATAATGTGTTAGCATCCTATCCAGTCCACAAAGATGATTTATTATGTATGTAAACATTGGCCTTGATTTATAGATATAAAATATTAGGCTCAAAGATGATAAATAACTTGTCCAATTTACACATGTAGCAACTAGTATAGCCACTACTAACATCTACTTATATCCATTCAGTATTTTTACAATTACTTTTAGATTATAAAATACATCAGTTTTAGAACCTGAAGAAAAATGAAAAACAGCATAAGAAAGAAAAGAACAAAATAAAAATCCTACAATCCATTAATCTCTCTCTCTTTTTAACATTTTAGTATATTTTGAGTTTTTTATTTATATAAAATTTTAAAATATTATTTAAAACCCATATTCTCACGTTTTTGCCACATAGCCTCCAAAATGAGAAGAGTTCATTCATGATCATGTTTGTTTTTAAAGACATGAATCAAGAAAGAGAGAGAAGAAGAGAGAAAGAGAGAGAGAGAGAGAGAGAGAGAGAGAGAATGAGGGAAACAACTAATGGATTAAAGAAT
Source organism: Carlito syrichta (assembly GCF_000164805.1). NCBI lineage: Eukaryota > Metazoa > Chordata > Mammalia > Primates > Tarsiidae > Carlito > Carlito syrichta. Next base: position 5,682 of record NW_007231132.1, on the reverse strand, counting down.
AGTGCTGGTCCAATGTAGGGGAGAGTTTCAGATTTTCCTTCCTCAGCTGACATGGACATTCTAGGAATTTTTTTGGGGGGGGGGTTGAAATCTCACTCTGTCACCCAGTCTGGAGTGCAGTGGCCTCTCCCGGCCACCGCAGCCTCGACCTGCTGGGCTCCGGCGATCCTTCCACCTCAGCCTTCTGAGTAGTCGGAATTACAGGCGCGCGCTACCACGCCCGGCTAATTTTTTTGATTTATTGTAGAGATAAGGTCTCGCTGCCCAGGCGGGTCTCAAACCTGCGGGCTCAGGCAATCCACTCAGCCTCCCAAAGACGTGGGATTACAGGCTGAGCCACCGAGCCCGGCTGGAATGTTTTGTTTAATGATAATTATCCATCTGTTTTGTGTGTTCATTTCCTAATCAGTGACTTTACAATTCAGAGATGCAGGCTAAGAGTACAGGAGTCCTACACCACAGCCAGTTGCTGAGGATGGTACTTGAAGCCCCACATAGAGTGCTACTGTTCATTTCAGTGACATTCTTTGATCACTCTGATTTACCTTACTTACTCTGACTTGGGCAGTGTCAGGTCTATGGTGGTTCCTCTTGACATATTTTTAAATGGTAAAACATTAATTTTGTCCAGAACTACTAAAGATAAGTATTGTTTTAATTCATATGGGGCTTGGATATGTTCCCTTTCCTTCTCTTTACACATCTCATTCCAATTGCCCATGATAATCTGCCCTCTGTAGAATTACAACAGCCCAAACCCATTCATGCATTTAGAGAATCAAAGAACAGAGATATTATGTTGACTAGGGACCTGTTGTGAGAGCTAAACACAGCATCAATAGTACATGCTGGTCACTCATTCTTACAAAAGTCCAGTGCCTTTGAACTGAGGCAGAATGTTTGTGCAATCTCCAATACATACTACTGTAATAAAGTGAGACTTCAAGAATAGAACAAACATGCACAGAGTACTTGGGTACTGAGTACAGGGTTGACACACCAAAGCATGTTATTGCATGAACTACTCATTGAGATACTGGAGACAGTTCTTCATAGTCTCCACAGAGTCAAATGAACATTTGCTTTAGCTTTTTTGAAATTCAGGCATTTTAATAAGCCAACTCACACATATTTATAGAATGCTTATTATATTTCTGGAATTGTACCAAATACTATGAAATATTTTGTTTCCATTTTTTGAGAACTGACACATAGGAATTAAGCATTTAAAATATATATTTTATTTAAATCATATATCAGACCTACAAACTGTATTCAAATCCTTTTACAGGTGAAGAAACTGATAGTTAGTGATACCCTGTCAGTTGCTCAAGGTCACATAGTTGCATAGCTGTCGATCTAGGAGTAGAACCTTCTCCAATCTTACCCCAAAGTCCTGATATTAATCACTAAAATGTTATATTTTTTCATAAAACATTTGTATGTTAAATATCAGACAGTCAATATTCATGTGTTGTGTTGTGAGAATGACAGGATCAGGCTGGAACAGAAGAGTACAAGATTAACCTTGAGTTAGCTGGAGATTTTATTTATTTTTATTTTTATTTTTTTTCTAAGAGGGATTTATTAAAGTGAGAATCAAGATATTATTTTAAGGAGGAGAGGAAGACAGGCATTTCAGATAAAGTATCAATAGGATAAAATGCACCACATTTTTAATGAATTCTGCCATTTATGCAATAAGAATAGATTGAACATGTACATCAAATCAGGTACTGAACTTGGCACTAGAGGTGTGAAATTTGGATATATAATCTCTATTTTCAAGAAGTGTTTAGCCTAGCAAAATAGTTATTTATACTTACCTTCTAATTTTGTGATATGAAAAATAAAATAACTATGCATCATAAAAACCATATAACATAAATATATTAAGGTAGCACTATTTAAGATAGTAAAATCACAGAAGATTAATACAAGTTAAGAACCAGAGTTTAGCCACAACTCCTAAATCTGTAGTGTTCTTAATCAATAAAATTTAGAAATTTCCTGACAACTAATTTACTCTGGTTTGAGGGTCAAGTCCACTGGGATCACTTCGCTTCCTGTCAAGTTTTTTTATTTTCTGTAGGGCTCTCACTTGGATACTTAGGAGATAATTCTTTAGCCCATCATATTGCTAAGCAAGGATGAAAAGGTGGAAGGGGATACTGGCCATCCCAGGGAGGTGAAATTGGCCTTCTTTTTCTACATCAACCCCCTCACCCTCCAGCGTTGCCTTATTTTCCTTTTCCTTAGCTCTTTTCTGTCCACATTATTAATTTTTTTCTAGAGCCCTCTCTTCCTCTTAGCTATGTAGCTTATATGTCTGCATGGTGTGATGTAGATAGTAAGAACATAACAAATGATGGAGAATGAGAGTATCATTTTTTTACAAGTAAGAATAGTGGAGATAGTTTTATTTTTGGAGTCAAACTGAGTTGGATTATAACCCTAATTTTTTGAGTCCTGTGTCAATTCACATGACTTCTTGAGGACTGACCATTGTACAGGGTTATGCTCAGGAATAATAGGAACAACATATGTAAAGTGTTTGCCTGTGTGAGAAGTTTAAGAAATACAAGTGAATATCAATACTGATAATCTGACAAATTAAAGGTGAATGGAAAGGTCGATTCTGGCAATCAGATAGAGATAGGCATCAGGAAATTCACATGAGTACCCAACTATTTTATCAACAAATAAGTCAAGCCCTTTCCAAGAATGACTCCCCACCCCGAAACACAGTCTTTTTTTTTTTCCTTGGAGTCTCACTCTGTCGCCCAGACTGGAGTGCAGTGGCCGCTCCTGGCCACCGCAGCCTCGACCCGTTGGGCTCCGGCGATCCTTCTGCCTCAGCCTTCCAAGTAGCTGGAACTACAGGCGCGCGCTACCACGCCTGGCTGGTTTTTTGATTTATTGTAGATTTGAGGTCTCACTGCCCAGGCGGGTCTCGAACCCGCGGGCTCAGGCAATCCACTCACCTCAGCATCCCAAAGGCACGGGATCCGAAACACAGTCTTAAAAAAGAGAGTTCCCGTTCCCTTTTTCTCAAGCTATCTGAACTTCACATACAGTGAAAGTTAAAGTGACATTCATGTTTGAACTATTAAGATGTAGCAAGAGGATTTTGTCAAACAAAGCATTTCGGTGAAAAACACTGTAATATTCATGCCCTTTACCAGAAAATGTGAGTTCTAAATAAGGGTGCAGGAATGGCCATGCTTATCTACAGCATGATGGTGGTGGGAGGAGGAGGATAAAAATATGAATCTAGAGGTATTTTGCAAATATTTCAGACTTTCTATAAAAATTGTTCTGCTCCTTAGGGTCTTGGTTGGTATTTATATTGTTTTCATTTTAACTGTAACTTAATCCACATGAAATAAGTTTTTACTTAATTAGAAATAATTATTTTCCTGATAGCTTCTGACCTGAAAATTAGTTTCTGCATCATTGCATTGTTTTTGTCCTTCACAATCGCCCATGGGAATTTTTATCTTGTCCTACAAGTTAGAACCTCATTAAAACTAGATAAAACTTGAAGATTTTAAAAATTCTTGAGAATAAGTTAGTTTTTTTGCAACTTCTAATAATGAAGGTTTCCAGGTAAGATAGAATATTTCCAAGAACTACCATCCTTCTTTCTTCAAAAATATAATTCTAAACATCCTTCTTTCTGAATAGCAGAAATTTTGTTTTCCAAATTGTTTAACCAAACCAAGTTTCACTCAATTTATTTATTTATTTTTTGAAAACAATATTTTTTATTATGATGTTGTGGGGTACAGTTAAGGGCTAGGTATACAAATATGCTTCGTTCAAGTACCCTTGTTGATAAGAGGTGTCTCCCCGTCCCCAGACAGATGTTTACTACCATTAGTCCAATCTCCCTCAATTTGTTTTTTATATAAGATACTCAGTGTTGATAGATAATAACTATTGGGAGGTGAGTTTTATTCATGTCTACCCCTTTTTGGTTATTTAAAAAGTAACTTGTAATTCAGGAGTAATTCAGCAATTTACATATCACTGATATATGATCAACAATGAACATGCTATACAGGGTGAGAATTATGTTTTTAATGAAGTTTATTTAGTTTTCTCATTATTAAAAATAGGTAATCTCACTCTAAGATACAAGAAAATGATTAAGATTGTAGTAAATGCATTCTTGAGTTATGTCTGCACATATTGCTTATTTGTGCCTTTTCCAGAGTTGTGTTTAGTTTATAGTATACTTTTATATTCTTCTTTTACATATTTTAATTCAGTACAATATAATTATTGAATATTCTATTTATTAAATGTTACTTTTTATTTTATCAAAAAGTGAAGTCACTAGTATATTTTTGAAATGATGTAAATATTTTATAAATACCATTTTGGTGGCTGTATAATGTTCCATCTGGTGATTCTACCTAAGTTTTTCTTACCTTTATCCAAATTATTGGACACTACCTCTAATTTTTAGATCATTTGCCATTAAAAAAGAAAATCCACATTTCAGTTTGCATTCTTGGAATAGATTTCCAGAAAGTGGTTTACTAGGTAAAAAGTTATGAACATAAAAGTTCCTCAATACTTATTTACATATGTTTTTCCAAAAGATTGGTGGCATTCAATTTTGCACTATCTTTGGCAATAAGAGTATTGGCTAAGTAAATGAATAATGTAAATGAAATGAGCTGAATCAGTTAATAAAACCAAACTGCTAGTAAAATAATAATATTAACCAGCTTACTCCATTTTGTTTAAAACTTTCATCTTAGTTACCTGCCTGACCGAAGAATCAATGCCTATGTGGGATTACAGTAACATTCCCATGACCGCAGACCCCCAGCTTTGTCTTCTTTGGGCAGGTTGTGCTGACTGTTTCCTGGTGCCTGTTACAAAACTCCTTAGCCATAAGTTCCATGTAATTGTATGCTTTGTTAACTGAAATCAAATGTTATGCTTTTCAAAATCCCATTGTTATATTTTCATATTTTGTTCTTATATTCTGTAAGTAACCTAACCAAGGTAACTCCATTGTGTAATAATTCTTCCTTGTCTCTATGTAACTACCTTAAACTATATTTTGATGGCAAAACTCCAGGGACTTTCTGGACACTGGCTCTACCTAGGACATAAAATTAATCAAAGCTCCCTAACAATCAAAAGCTTCCATTGTGGTTGTCAAGTTGTTAGTTAATAGTTGCTATGGTCAGCCAGGCTCGGTGGCTTAGCCTGTAATCCCATGCCTTTGGGAGGCTGAGGTGAGTGGATTGCCTGAGCCCATGGGTTCGAGACCCACCTGGGCAGTGAGACTTCATTTCTACAATAAATCAAAAAACCAGCCAGGCATGGTAGCGCATGCCTGTAATTCTGGCTACTTGGAAGGCTGAGGCAGAAGGATCACTGGAGCCCAGCAGGTCGAGGCTGCAGTGGCCGGGAGCGGCCACTGCACTCCAGTCTGGGTGACAGAGTGAGACTCCAACTCAAAAAACAAAGAAAAATAGCTGCTATGGTCACTAAGTTGCTACATAGCCAATACTGAAAATTTTACCTATAAAAGCTTGTCACAAACTGCACCAATTTGTCAAGAGTTATTTTTCCTGGTGTTTGCCTGCTCTTGACTTGCACGTTAATAGAACTCTAATTAATTTGGCTTAGCTTGCTAGTGTGACTTCTTCTAGCTTA
>NW_007231131.1:0-16375 GCF_000164805.1 Carlito syrichta | reverse complement strand
ACTAGAGGAAACTAGAAGTTGTAAATATTGGACTGTCAAAATAAATCTCTCCCTCAGATTTACAGTTATTTTTCTATGAGATGCCTACCTATCCACTAAGATGCTATAATTATATATTCTTTAGATGACAGCATAATATGCCCTTCCTGCTCAGTATGTTCATTTTGCCTAAGGTTAAGAGCATTAGATTAAAGTGTCAAAAATGCCATCTTCAAATTAATAAGACTGATAGCCCATGATGTTTTTATTATTTAGACATAAGCCAAACCATGTTATTAGGTCACTAAAGGAAAATGTTTTGACATATTTCCTAAAAACCTTTTATCTTTGAATTCAATTAACTATTATTCTTAAGTCACTCAATCTCATTTAAATGAGATTTATTTTAACAACATTGTGAGTAAAGCACACAAGTATTTCTGTGTACTCAACTAGATATCACTTCAAGAGTTCCCTAGATCAGCTTTATTTTGGGGTTCTTAAAATTGCTTTGATAAAAATATCAAACTGTCTTCCTCAGGCCAGAGATCCCCAAACTTTATCTGTTCTTGGTAATTTTTTATAATATCCTAGGTCAAAATAACTCCATGTCAGTTAAGTGGGTCACTCCAGAAGTATTTATGTCCTATTACGTTAGTAGTCAATAGAAACACACACACACACACACACACACACACACACACACACACACAAATTGAATGTAGTACATGTAATAGCCAGTAGATGTTGCTGTGTTCCCCATAAATTGTAAAATATTTTGCAGCATCCCTGTGCATTTCCTGTGGTATCTGAGGTAACTTGATGCCCAACTTGATATCCATGCTCTTAGGCATTGTTAATATTTTATTTAATTCATCAGTAAGTTTCTCAAGAACAGGAACTGGATTCATCCATCTTTATATTTTCAGACCCTTGCAAAATGTCTCACACATAGTAGGTATTCATTAATATTTGCCAAGTGAAAGGGGATGGATATGGATGAATGACCAAGGAGATTAATGTTGACTTAAGTGATATGGTTACCTGTGGATTTGTGGCAGTTTGTACACAGGGTGGTCACAGAGCACACTGATAGAGAGTGTGGACCCTATTGCCTTTTAGCTATATGACTGCACTGCCTTCATTTACAAAATGGAGAGTATTAATAGTATCTACTTCATAGGACTGACAAGAAAATTAAATGAAAAATACTTGTAATTCATCAAGCCCAGTGCAAACTAACCATAGTACATATTTGGTAAATACTATTTTGTTTTTGTTTTTGTTTGAGTTGGAGTCTTACTTTGTCACCCAGGCTGAAGGACAATGGCATGCTCTCAGCCACCACGGCCTCCACCTGATGGGCTCAGCTGATCCTTTTGCCTCAGCCTTTCAAGTAGCTGGAACTACAGACATGCACCACCATGCCCGGCTGATTTTTTTAAAATTGTAGATATGAGGTCTCGCCAAGTTGCTCAGGCTGATCTGGAACCTGTGGGCTCAGGCAATTCTTTCACCTCGGCCTCCCAAAGTGCTGGGATTATAGGCTGGAGCCACCACACCTGGCCAATACTATTATTATTAACACCAGTTGCACTTTCTCAGTCTTTCTCAAGTTCCTCTTTTGAATTATACTGTTTATCTTAGCCTGTTAGTATCCTGCTGGCTGTAATCAGGCCTATCAATTTAACCAATAAGACTATCACTTCATTAAAATACATTGTTTTCAAATAGTAATAACGTATCAATAAATGGTGTGACAGAATAATGGAATTAAAGATTTCCTATGGGAAATATAAAACATTTTGCTGTTCATTAATTTTGAAGCTGGGACTCAGAAAAAGTACATGTGGTTCTTGTGATGAATCCCTTGTGTTCAAAGATCTAAAACACATGGAAAATTATTCCCCTTTTTGTAATATTCCATTATTTTAATCTCAGACCAAGTTAATTTCAATCTCTGAAGCAAAGTTTTAGATATTCAAATAAAGAGGGACATAAATTCTTGCTTTTCCAAGAAATGTGTAGATTATAGACAAAAGCCTTAAAGGAGAGGAAAATGTGTAGATTATAGACAAAAGTCTTAAAGGAGAGGAAAAGAAAAAACATAATAAACATTCAACCTCTGTGTGTACCCCAGAGGTTGAGATAGTATCATAATGCCTCTGTTATGACAATTGCTAAAATTAAATGCCTATATATTTGACCCTAAGGAGTTCAGTATAGTGTTTTTGTAATAAAACTCTTACTGTAAATGCTTAATCTGTTTCATCTCTTAAAATATCAAATTGAGTAGGTTCTATATCAATACAATTCCACAATAGTTATTTTGACAACTGGCACTATATATTTAATAAATAAGCCATATTGAACCATCTCGTGTTACTTTTTGGGTTGTCTGAAGTGGCTTGCTTTCTCCTTGCAAGTGCATGTTTCCTTCCAGAATCTAAGACTCACAGATAGTGTAAAATAAAAATGGCATGGTACTTTGGTAATTCTTCAAGATTTAAAGAATTTAATGGAAAAAAATAATTCATGGAGCAGCATGTTAAAAAGTGCACACAGGTAGAGTCTGATGTGTTATGTGAGATTCAGAGTGACACAGTATAATTGGCAGCACTTACCATGTTATAGATTTATGCTGGACTTTGCCATCATTATGCGTTAGTGTTATCTCAGCTGCCTGCTATTTAATAACCTTGTATTAAGTCATTATATTTTCATTTACAGGCAGCAACTTAAAAAAGGTAAATATGACTTTCCTTACATTTGCATCACAACTACAATGGACAATGTGTCTTACAGTTTGAATTACATTTGCATTGTTAGCTAAATAAACTTAGATATTGCCTGTTTCATCTCTTGAAATATCAAATTAAGTAGAAATGTTCAGAAAAATAATCAAATGAGAACTAAAGTCCAGATACAAATGACAAATTTCTGCCTTATAAATTAAAGATGCAATTTGTAAAGAAAATCAGAAATGGCTGTAATTTCTATTATACAATGAGAATCAATTGTTATATTCAAACTATTCAATGTTGTCATAGGTTTGTTGTTTCCTTGTTTGTTATACTGCATTGTTTTTACTTTCTGCTATACAGTATGCAATTTTAAAAAAATATATGAGCCAACATGTGGAATAAGATATTCCATAGTCAGCTGGTCTACTAAGTCATGCTATTGACTACAACACTAGCGATCTCCACTTCTTCAACTCCCATTTATTCTACACTCCATGGAAGTACTTTCCTTCCCCCAACATTCCAATAAAACCTTCAGCATCTCTCTTGCAAATCCACAAGTGGCAACCTAGCTACTAAATCCTATGGATAATCTCTTATACAACTCACTAGATTAAATTTCTCTTCCTCTCTTTTACCTTGTGCTGTTGCTTAATCATAATATCCTGTTGATGCAATTGCCTTATCTTTAATATCTATCACAGCCATAATAGGCTTAATGTCCTACAGAAACAAATAAGTTACGAATCACCATGGCTTACCACAATGGTGATAACAGTTGTTCAGAGAACCAAGTTATGGAGTATCTACCATACTGAATATTACCTATCACTGTGCCAGAGGGAGCAGAAAGAAGGTCTTCAGAATCTTGCATCAGCATTTAAGAATCTTGTATCAACTCTAGGTCAGAGATGATAAGTGTCAGTCTTCTCACAATTCATTGTCCAGAACTAGTCACATGACCATTAATCCATGGGGATCAAGAAGTAAAATTTTATTATATGCCTGGCAAAGCAATTGGAAGACCAGGAAATATCTGGTAGACAGTATTAATCATAACACATCACTGCTCCCAATATTTCAAAGTTCCTTACTATGACAATATCACATGTATTATTCTATGAGTCAGTTCTCTATCTGGGACCTCTCCCCCTTCCAATTTTCCTCACCTCCACTACTCATAATTTGTGTTCCAGTGATAATGAATTACTTGTATTTTTAAAAATAAAATGCCATGTTCTTACATGTATACACATGTTAACCATATTATTCATCTACATATCTGACACCAGACAACTATTCATCCTGCCAGTTTTCTCTCAAAATATACCTTCCCTCTGAAGCCTTCTCTGACCTCACCTAAATCTTGCTTCACACTTTGTACATGTTTTCTCTGCATTGATATAAACGTGTTTTGAACAGTATGCACTTGTCTTCCCACTAGACTGCAAACAATGAAGACAGAAAATGCATAATTTCAAATTTACATCCCTGGAACCTGAGATTAAAACATAAACTCAAAAGCATGTGTAATAGCTGAATCCTACTTAACTTCTCTATCAATTGAAAAAAACAGTTAACTTTCTCAGGAAGCTGACTGTGAAGGGGTTTTGTATGGAGAGTAAGAATAGAAATTGTTTCATTTGATGAATTGTTTTTTGAAACAATTTGTATTCTTGCTCTCCATGACAACATTCTATTTAGATTTCATTCATACCCCCTTCTCAGTCAACTTCCCGAAAAAGTTAACTGTTTTTTCAAGAGCTGAAATAATTCATTCCTTAAATGTCAATGTGGGAGGTGGTAAGAAGTCTAACTTGTTTTCTGACTATTTGGTCAATACTAGTGACTTCAACAACCAGACCTGGTACCTTAGAGGCTATGTATCTAGGTTCCAACACGTTATGATCTTCCCAGTCCAAATGACTTATGGGCTGATAAAGCTATAATTTTTAATAATCTCCTATTTACATGCAATATTTCCCAACCTTTTATGCCTGGGAAATTCCTGCTTATCCCTTAAATCTCACTTTAAAATTTCCTTGTTCAGTGAAACTTCTCTGAAGAACTTAATTTATAAGCTGCTTTACCTTTAGACAAATAATTCATCAAGGGAAAGGCAGCTTTACTCATCAATGCCTACCTAGCACAATGTCTGTCTCATAGAAAGCACTCAGTATTTAGGGACACTTTAGACAGTGGGAAAAGTGTGCCAAGAACATATAAGTATAGATATAAGAAAGTCATTGTTCTGAATTAAAGTGAAGAAAGTTTTTTTAAAAGTAGATTATCATGGAATATGCATGGTCATTCAGCTGGAAAAGAAGTGAGAAAGCTAGAACAGATATTGTTTCACATACCATTTTCTAGATTCTTATTGTGTTTAACCAAGGGCAGTTAGGTGAGTAGAACAGACCAGGAAGAAGATGGAGAGAGAAGATCAGCAGAGTGACCTCAGTAATTCACAATGAAAGTAAAACCACATAATTTTATTTTACTTTATGCTGTTAAGCAAGTGTAGAAAAACATCAAATGTATTTCTAATCTAAAAGACTAAAGAATAATATTATGCCTGTACATAAAAATGTTAGTGATAGTAGGGAGCAAAGTAAAATTTTCCCTTTCTTGTCAATACCTTAGGTTTAAGGAAAATAAATTTGGTTTCTTTGGCTTTGCAGAAGCTTGTCAGTTTAATGAGGTCCCACTTGTCTATCTTATCTCTTATGGCCTGTGGGTTTCGGGTTTTGTTCAGGAATTGGATGCCAGTTCCAATTTCCATGAGGATATGTCCTTCATTTTCTAAGGTTCTTATGGTTTGAGGTTTTATATTTAGGTCTCTGATCCATTTAGAGTTAATTTTTGTGTATGGGGATAGAGAGGGGTCCTGTTTCAATCTTCTGCATGTGGTCAGCCAGTTTTCCCAGTACCATTTACTGAATAGGTTCTCCTCTCCCCAGTGGTAGGTGGTGAAGGCTTTGTTGAAGATGAGTTGGTTGAAAAATTGAGGTTTTGCTACTGGAATCTCAATTCTATTCCATTGGTCTATATGCCTGTTCCTGTACCAATACCAAGCTGTTTTGATGATTCTAGCTTTATAGTAAAGTTTGAAGTCTGGTAATGTGGTACCACCTGCTTTTTTTTTGCTGAGGATTGTTCTGGCTATTCTTGGTCATTTGTGTTTCCATATGAATTCCTGTGTTTTTTTCTAGGTCTGAGAAGAATGTTGCTGGTAATTTGATGGGTATTGCATTAAATCTGTAGATTGCCTTCACAATGTTGATTCTTCCCATCCATGAGCATGGGATATTTTTTCCATTTGTTTGTGTCATCTTTGATTTCTTTGAGCAGGGTTTTGTAGTTTTCATTGTAAAGGTCTTTCATGTTTCTGGTTAGGAAGATGCCAAGGTATTTCATTTTTTTGTGGCTATTGTGAATGAAATTGTGGTTTTTATTTGGGTTTCTGTTTATTATTGGTGTAAAGAAATGTGATTGTCTTTTGCACATTTATTTTATATCCTGAGACTTTGCCAAAGGCCTTTATCAGTGTAAGGGTTTTTTTGACAGATTCTCTTGTGTTTTCAATGTGCACAATTATGTCATCTGCAAAGAGAGATAACTTGACTTCCTCTTTTCCTATTTGGATACCTTAGATTGCCTTCTCTTCTCTGATTGCTGTAGCCAGGACTTCCAATACTATATTAAACAGGAGAGGTGAGAGTGGACATCCTTGTCTTACTCCAGTTTTCAGGAAAAATGGTTCAAATTTTTGTCCATTTAGGAGTATGCTGGCTGTGGGTTTCTCATAAATGCTTTTATTATTTTGAGGTATGTTCCCCGTATGCCTAGATGTTCGAGGGTTTTTATTAAGAAGGGGTGTTGGATTTTATCAAAAGCTTTTTCTGCATCTAATGATATAATCATGAGGTTTTTGTTTTGACATCTGTTGATGTATTTAATTACATTTATGGTTTTACAAATGTTGAACCAGCCTTGCATCCCAGGGATGCAGCCTACTTGGTCATGATGGATAATTTTTGAGATGTGTGGTTGAATCCCATTTGCTAGGATCTTGTTGAGAATTTTAGCATCTATGTTCATCAAAGATATTGGCCTGTAGTTCTCTTTCTTTGTTGGATCTTTACTTGGCTTGGGTATCAATGTGATGTTAGCTTCATAAAATGATTTAGGGAGACTTCAAGAGAGTAGGGAGACAGCCTACAGACTGGGAAAAATTATTTGCCAATTCCAGGTCTGACAAAGGCTTAACATCTTGGATCTACAAGGAACTCAAACATGCTGAAAAGAAAAAAACAAACAACCCCATTATAAAATGGGCAAAAGATATGAACAGACACTTCTCAAAGGAAGACATCTGAGCAGCCAACAGACACATGAAGGAATGTTCAACCTTACTAATCATCAGGGAGATGCAAATCAAAGCCACACTGAGATACCACCTAATTCCAGTCAGAATGGCAATTATCAATAACTGAAAAAATAACAGTTGCTGGAGACGGTGTGGCAAAAAGGGAACACTTCTACACTCTCGGTGGGAGTGCAAACTAGTGCAACCTCTGTGGAAAACAGTATGGCGATTCCTAAAGCTCTAAATATTGACCTCCCATATGACCCCACAACCCCCCTACTGGGAATGTACCCTGAAGAACTCAAAGCACTCTATAAAAAAGATACTTGCACACGTATGTTTATCACAGCATTGTTCACAAGTAAGAACCTGGAAGCAACCATGCTGCCCGTCAAAAGAGGACTGGATGAAAAAATTGTGGTACATATACACGATGGAACACTACACAGCTATAAAAAAGAACAAAATCATGAATTTCGCAGCAACCTGTATGGAACTAGAGTCTATAATACTGAATGACCTCTCACAGAAACAAAGATCTGAGTAGCACATATTCTCACTCGGTGGGTCAGCCTGTAATCCCGCTCCTTTGGGAGGCTGAGGTGAGTGGATTGCCTGAGCCTGTGGGTTCGAGACCAACCTGGGCAACTTTGGTGAGACCTCATCTCTACAATAAATCAAAAATTAGCTGGGCGTGGTAGCACACACCTGTAGTTCCAGCTACTTGGAAGGCTGAGGCGGAAGGATCGCTGGAGCCCAGCAGGTCATGGCTGGGGTGGCCAGGAGCAGCCACTGCATTCCAGTCTGTGTGACAGAGTGAGACTCCAACTCAAAATATATATATATATATTGATTACAAAAAAAAGAAAATAAATTTGTTCTCTAAGAGTTAAAGCTAGTAAAATTCAGTCTCAATGATGAGATTATCCATGAGGAATTTAGAAACAAAAATCAATCAAGGCATTTAAGTATTCAACCTGATTTTAATTTAGAAAGGAGAAATCCTCTATTATTCCCTATTTGAAGAAAATTAAGTGCAAACTTAAAAGATGTGTGTTCAACTGCCATATTGCATAAAAGGGAAAAGTCCAAAGACTTAGAAGTGAGATTGTATATCAAAAATTGTTCATTTAAAATACAAATATAAGTCCTTAGGAAAGATACATTTATATAATGGAGAGGTCTATTTAATTGCCAGCAGGAATAATTCTTCAGGCCTCACTCACCCATGAAATACCCATGAAACTATTTAACAAAGAATTTGAAGGAAAATGAAATGCCTCTAAAATGTAAAAAGAAAAGGATTACATATAAAAAGCTGTTCTACCTTACTTAGATACACTCAGTTGAAATTGGCAATATATCGCTTCATATCTACAAATGTGGATGGATGAGTGATGCCTGGAAGCAAACGTTTTAATCTACATCCCTTTATAATGTCTGATTTTGAGCCACATATTTAAAAAGTTTGAATAGGAAACAATGAAATTAAAATAAGATTTATAAAACCTTGCACACCTTTACTCAAATTCTTTACTTTCCAAGCAGCCTTCTGAGTACTAAGTGGGCTAATTTCTAGATGAATTAATTCCAAGAAAGGAGATTCCCAGAGGAGATGATAGTCCCTGTTTTTTTTTTTTGAGTTGGAGTCTCACTCTGTCACCCAGACTGGAGTGCAGTGCCACCCTCCAGGCCACCACAGTCTCGCCCTTATGGGCTCTGGTGATCATACCACCTCAGCCTTCCAAGTGGCCGGAACTACAGGTGTACACTACCACGCCCAGCTAATTTTTGATTTATTGTAGAGATGAGGTCTCACCAAGTTGCCTGGGTGGGTCTCGAGCCCGCGGACTCAGGCAATCCAATCCCCTCAGCCTCCCAAAGTGCTGAGATTACAGGCTGAGCCACCAAGCCTAGATGATAGTCCGTGTTTTAACTCAATTAAAAAAAAAGTTTGCTTTATATATTTTTCCCCCCTTAGGCAGTTGATTAGCATGAGCCTAAAAATCTGAAACCAGTCAACACTGGGACATTGACATGACTCTTTGGTCACAGCAATAAGTATGGTATCAAGATAATGCCAAGCCTATGAGGCTTTTGAGTAAAAAGTCCTTTAGAGTTAGCCTGTTATCACTCAGAGTACACATGGTTATCTTTGCAGGTATAAGTACATGTTTGCAATTGTTAAGTTGAATGGGAATGTGTTTACATTTTGAATACTGATATAATTGCAATGCAAAAGACTGAACTATAAACTAAAACAGATTGTGCGCTTAAAGTGCTTTCTTTCTTTTTTTAAAAAAATTTATTGTGAAGATGTGGGGTACAATTCAGGGTTAGGTGTAAAAACATTGATCGTGCAGGTACCCCTGTTAATGAAGTATGCCCCTCCCTCCCCCAACAGTTTCCCTCAGCTGCCAATACCACCACCCCACCAACAGTTTGCCATTACTGCCAATCACTTTCTTATAGCATTATAACTGTTCAAGGTCCTCTTATGAGTGAGAACAGATGGAACTCTGTTCTTTGTTTCTGTGATAAGTCATTGAGTATGATCGACTCCAAATCCATCCAGGTTGCTGCAAAGTCCATATATTTGTCATTCTTTATGGATGCATAATATTCCATTGTGTATATGTACCACATTTTTTTTATCCAGTCCAGCTTCGATGGGCAACATGGTTGGTTCCATGTTTTTACTATTGTGACTAGAGCTTAGAGCTACAATAAACATACGTGTACAGGTATCTTCTTTGTAGAATAATTTGAGTTCTTCCAGGTATATACCCAATAGGGGAATTCCTGGGTCATATGGAAGGTCAATTTCTAGTTCTTTCAGAAATCTCCAAACTGTTTTCCAGAGAGGTTGTACAAGTTTGCATTCCCACCAGCAATATAGAAGAGTTCCTTTTTGTCCACATCCTTACCAGCATCTGTTGTTGTTTGTTTTATTACCAATGGCCATTCTTACAGGGGTTAGGTGGTATCTCAATGTGGTTTTGATTTGTATTTCTCTGATGATGAGGGAGGCTGAGCACTTTTTCATGTGTCTGCTGGCTGCCCATAAATCTTCTTTTGAGAAGTATCTATTCATGTCTTTTGCCCATGTTTTAAAGCGGCTGTTTGTTTTTTTTTTTCCCTTCTGTGCATTTGAGTTCCTTGTAGATCCTAGATGTTAGGCCTTTGTCAGATATACAGTTGGCAAATACTTTTCCCCATTCTGTGTGCTTCTCCCTGCTCTCTTGATGGTTTCTTTTGCTTTGCAGAAGCTCATTAATTTGATGAGGTCCCACTTATTTATCTCATTTCTTAAGGTGTTGGCCTTTAGGGTTCTGAATAGGAATTGGTTCAATTCCAATTTCCATAAGGATGTCTCCTGCATTTTCTAAGATTCTTATAGTTTGAGGCTTTACATTTAGGTCTTTGATCCATTTAGAGTTAATTTTTATGTATGGTGATAGGTAGGGGTCCAGTTTCAATGTTCTGCATGTGGTCAGCCAGTTTTCCCAGCACCATTTACTAAATAGGTTTTCCTCTCTCTAGTGGTTGTTGTTGGAGGCTTTGTCAAAGATGAGTTGGTTGAGGAATTGAAGTTTTGCTTCTGGAATCTCCATCCTGTTCCATTGGCCTATGTGTCTGTTTTTATATCAATACCAGGCTGTTTTGATTACTGTAGCCTTATAGTAGAGTTTGAAGTCTGGAAGTGTGATACCTCCTGCTTTATTTCCCTTGCTAAGGATTATTTTGGCTATTCATAGTCATTTATGTTTCCATATGAATTTCTGTATTGTCATTTCCAGGTCTGAGAAGAATGATGTTGGTAATTTAATGGGTATTGTGTTGAATCTGTAGATTGACTTTGGTAGGATGGACATCTTAACCTTGTTGATTCTTCCTATCCATGAACATGATATATTTTTCCATTTGTTTTTGTCTTCTTGGTGCATTTAGTTCATTCACATTCAGTCTATTTATTGAAATGTGAGGTTTTATCTTTGTCATGATGTTCTTAAATAATTGTTGTACTTGTTTGTTTGTTGTCTGCCTTTTGTTTTTTTGTGGTGTTTCATGTGTGTTTTCAATCTTTTCCCTGCAATCTTGTGAAGAACATTGTTGTTCTTTTTCCCTTTTTATCTCTGTTTAACACTTTTAAAAAAGTTTCTTGTAGGGTTGGCCTGGAGGCAGCATGATGAAACTTAGCTTGGCTGGATAGGTTATTCTTGGTTGAAATTGTTTATCTTTGAGAACTTTGAATATTGGGCTCCAAGCTCTCCTAGCCTGAAGTGTTTCTGTAGATAAATATCCTGCTATTCTGACTGGTCTTTCCTGGTAGGTAGTCTGACCTTTTTCTCTCGTTGCTTTTAGGATTTTTACTTTTATACTTACTTTGTTCAGGCAGATAATTATGTGCCTAGGAGCTGGTCTTCTCATTTGTTGTCTTGCTGTGTTTGAATTTTTGCATTGTTAATAAGGTGGGGAAAATTTTCTTGAATAATTTCATGGAATTTTGGTTCCAGTGTCGTCTCTGTCTCTCTTTCTGCCTCAAGAAGGCTGATTACTCTTAGGTTCATTCTCTTGAAGTAATCACTCATCTCTTGAAGGTTTTATTCTGTCTTTTTAAACTTCTTTTCAATGTTTTTGACAGTTAGGCTTAGTTCTATATTTTGGTCTTCAAGTTCTGAGATTCTCTTCTGTTTGGCTAATTCTGCTTTCCATGCTTATTGGTTTGTTTATTTCAATCACAGTATTCTTTACTGCTGTTATCTCAGTTGTTAACTCCTTCTTATTTTCCTCTTGTTTCTCCTCCATTCTTTTTTTTCTCTTTTTTAATGTCTTGATATCTGGGTTTGTAGTATATGACCAGTCATTCTGGGGGCACTTCATTGTTTTCATTCTGAAGTCTGTTTTCTCAATATCTGATCTCCCAGGTGTCTGTGTGAGACCTATATTCTTCTTCTGAGTTTTCTTTATATGTGTAGATTTGCCTCCCCACTTGTTCCTTTTTTTTCTCCCTCTGTCTTCTTTAAATCTGTTGTTCAGGGGTGGCAGGGTTGCTTCTGGCTTCTGTCTGCTCAATCTCCTATTCTTCCTTATGTGAATTCTTCTGGCTTTGTTCAATTCTGAGGCTGGACTGTAGGTTGAGGGTTATACCTTTTGCAGCTTTGAGATTTACTTGAGGGGAGAGATTTAAAATTTATCTGCAGATCCCAGTATCTACTGACAGGTGTATGGATATGCTGGATCCTGCTTCCCACTGCCTTGTAATCTGTTCATGAAATGAGGGCATTTGTTTGCTCCCTGAAAGTAAAATGATGTAAGAAAAGGGAAAGAAATGGAACTTGGAGGAGGGGAAGTGGAAGGTAGAGACAGGAAAGTAAAAGGGAGAACAGATAGTGGTACCCACTAAGAAATGAAAATAGAGCAGAAGACTGATAAGAGTAAGAGTAAACAAAAAACAACAGTGACAACAACAAACAAACTAGGACATACAATCATACAGACATACAAGCCAATCAATCTCCTTAAGATGTATGGTTCCTTTGCACAACCATGTGGTCTTAGCTCCCAAGTTGGAGGTTGGGCAGAGCTGGGTGGATAAGTCACTGCAGGTCTCTGCCTGGTCACAGGGCTCCAGATGATCCCAGGTTCTACTGCAGCCAGATCCATCTGGGGGGGTGGAGTGTGAGACAGCTGGGTGCTGTAGGTTGGTGTGTCACATGCAGTTTGGGTCTCTTTTTCTTTCTTTGTTCTTAGGTCCCAGGCTGGAGGATGTGCAGAGTTGGGTGGACCTCGTGTGGCTTGCAGATATCTGCCTGGTCTCAAGCTCCAGCTGTTCTCTGGTCCTGCTGTGGTCAGGGGTGAGCCGGGGGAGGTGGAGTGTGAGACTACTGGGTGTTGCTAGTCAGCATGCTGGTCAGGGTGGCTGGGGTGTGGGGCAGTGTAGCCAACAAGGGAGCCCAGAGCTCCACAGGGAAGGAGACTTGGGCCTCCCTGGGCAGTGGAGTCTTGGGGCAGGGCTGGACATTACAGCTGAGGAGGGAGCCTGGCATTCTATGGCTGGCAGTGGCTTGGGGCAGGACCGGGTGCTTAGGTCTGGGAGGGAGCCTGGAGCTCTGAGTGGTGTATGTTGAGGACCTTTGTGGGTGGGCAGTGGTAATTTGAGGCAGGACTGGGTGCTTCTGCCAGGGAGGTGGTCCAGAGTTCCAAGGGGTGACACTGAGGGCCTCTGTGGGTGGTGGTGGATTAGGAGCTGGTGGGGTGCTTCAGTCAGGGATGGAGCCCATTCTCTGAGGGGTGGGCACTTAGGGCATACATGGGGGTGGCACCTTCAGATGGGGCTGGGTGCTTCAGTCAGGGAGGGGGCCCAGAGCTCTGAGGCACAGGCACCAAAGGCCTCCACTGTAGTGGTGGCTTGAGGCGGGACTGGGCATTTCAACCAGATAGGGGACACGGAGTTTTGAGGAGCACTGAGGGCCTACATGGGTGGTGGTGGCTTTGGGCCTGGTGGGGCGCTTCAGTCAGGAGGGGAGCCCATAACTCTGAGGAGCGGGCATGTAGGGCCTCTGCAGGCAGCAGTGACTCGAGGCGGGGCTGGGCACTTCTGTCTGGGGGGTCCCAAACTCTAAGCACCTGGGCACGGGTGCTGGGGACCTCCATGGGGGCTGGGGCTTGAGGCCGAGCTGGGTGCTTCAGCCCAGGTGGGTGCTGGAGCTCCGAGGTGCGGGCACAGGGGACCTCTGTGGGGGCAGCGACTCAAGGCAGTGCTGGGTGCTTTAGCCTGGGTGGGGGCCCAGAGCTCCGAGGCATGGGTGCCAGGTGCCTGCATGGGCAGCAGTGGCCTTGGGCCTGGTGGGGCACCCCAGTCAGGTATGGAGCCTGCAGCACTGAGGGGTGGGTGTCTAGGGCCTCCCTGGGTGACAGTGGCTTGAGATAGGGTTGGGCAGCTCAGCCAGGGTGGGGACTCAGGGTGAGGACTCAGCCAGGGTGGGGACTCAGGCGGGTGCTGGTGGTGGCTTTGGGCCATGTGCGGGGTGCTTCAGCCAGAGATGGAGCCTGTAGCTCCGATGCATGGGTGCAGAGGGTCTCTGCAGGCTGTGGCAGCCTGAGACGAGTCTGGGTGCTCCAGCCAGGGAGGGAGATGGCAATGGCTGGGTGCCAGGCATAGCAGTGTAGCCAGAGAACCCAGATCTCCACAAAGCAGTATCTGAGTGACTCCACAGGTGGCAGTGGCTTGGGACCAGGTGAGGTCATGTAGCCAGGGAGGGAGCCAGAAGCTCCACACAGTCAGGGGCAGGGGTTGCCTAGGGTGGAGCAGTGGCATCGGTGGGGTTGCGGTAGCCAGGTGGTGCATGGGACCAAGGGCTCCAGGCCTCGGACCGGTGCAGCTGGCGGTGGGTGGAGGGTGGAAGGAGGGAAGCAAGAGTCTTTATGGAAACTCACTTTTGGAGAATCTCACAGTCCCACCTGTGCCATCGCCATCGCCATCTTACCAGAGCACTACAGTGCTTACTTTTATTTCAATGCAGAAGATGTCAGATGTGGCCAGCAGGGAGCTCCGTGCCCAATTTCAAGAATGACTGCCGCACTACTTTATGGGCAGGTCCCTGGAAGGGAGAGCCCAGCAGCACAGAGAGGGCCTGATGGCTCAGGTCAGCACCAGTATTGAACAGTTAATGAGTATGTGCTTATTTCACTTTTGTTTCCTAAATGGAACAACCTATCCAAAATATATGACCTCAAAAATCTTCAGAAAGGAAAGCACTATTAAGAGTCTTTTAGCTCATCTCCTATCCATAGGAAATGTCTACATAGATCAGACCAGCATACAAAGTTTTCAAGTGATATGGATTTTATAGCCTCCTTCCCTGCTTCTGTCAGCCTTGCCATTATTTATATGTATCAGCTCAAAGTTATTAATTTTACAGATGCTGAACTCTTCTAGTCATTTCTACTATCTAATCTGAAAAACTTTTGTTCATTTTTTAGAAGTAGATGATAGTATTTATAGTGCCATTCACTTGTAGAGTTTTTATAATTTTTAATGAAGTACTGTCACAAAAATTAACTCACCTGTGTCTCATAACCACTGGTCCATTTAATGAGTGATCCCATCCATGAAACTGCAGTGTTTTAGTTAACTTCTGGAATTTTTTTTTTTTTTTTTTGGTGTACATGGACAGAAAAGGCCAGGAGTCTCTATTTAATGACCTTTACTTGTAAATTTTGTATTTTTCAATTAGATAAGTGGCTGAAACTATTCCTCTCATCTGTAGGGTAAAGTTCTACTATTATTTTTAAAGTTCCTTTTCTCTCTTTTTTTTTTTGAGTTAGAGTTTCACTCTGTTACCCAGGTTGTAGTGCAGATTTACCCAGTGCTCACAGCCACTGGAGCCTCTATCTGCTAGGCTCAGGAGATCCTCTGCCTCAGCCTTCCAAGTAGCTGAACCTACAGGCATGTACCATGATACTCGGCTAAATTTTTGGTTTATTGTAGAGATGAGGTCTCACCAAGTTTCCCAGGCTGGTCTTGAAACCCTGGGTTCAGACAAACCCCTTGCTTCCACCTCCCAAAGCGCTGAGATTACAGGTGTGAGTCACCATGCCCAGCAGTTTCTATTCTTCAAATCATCTAGGTGGGTGCAGTGGCTCACTCCTGTAATCTCAGCACTTTGGGAAGCAAAGATGGGAGGTCTCTTGAACCCAGTAGTTCAAGACCAGCAAGACCTAAAAAAAAAAAACAAAATCAAAACTTTACCTGGGCATGGTGGCTCATTCCTATAGTCCCAGCTACTTGAGAAACTGAGGTGAAAGGATCACCTCAGTCCAGGATGTGGAGGCTGTAGTGAGCTACAATCATGTCATGCCACTGCACTCCATGCACTGGGCAACAGAGTGAGACTGCAACTCAAAAAAAAGAAAGAAAGAGAGAAAGAAAGAAAGGCAGGCAGAAGTAGCCAAGGGATGGAATAGGGGTGTAGCTACAACCACAGCTGCAAGTTTTGAATGCAATATACAATCCACACTTAGCAATAATAATAGACTCTGTTGGAATCCTGGCTCTGCCTGCTATAGCATAGTTACAGCTTTGTAGTTTTCAAGGTCCTACTTGCTTGGCACAGGTCTCTTCCACTTAACCTGTTTGTTTTCTGTTTATGACAGAGGCACAGAGTCTGAAGGAGGCAGAAGGAAAAGTACCTGAACTATTCTTAAGTAGATCCAGACCTGTGGCAGCCAAGGCCAAACAGGCCCATTTCACCACCCTGAAGCACATACAAGCTCCCTGGTG
>NW_007231130.1:10844-21439 GCF_000164805.1 Carlito syrichta | reverse complement strand
TAATGACCCAAAATGATTTGCAATTTGAAATCTCATAGGGAATATGTGATAACTTAGTATTATATCCAGAATACTGTCCATAATATGACCCAACCCCGCATTATCTGGCCTTGCCAAATCAGGGTGTTCAGGGTCCTTGAAAGTTCCAAGTCTAATGTTTTGAAATAGTCCTAGGGCTGCCTGATTGGAGGCTACACAAAGCAAAGCTATCTCCACTTGATTTTGCTGCCGATTAAAGATCCAGGGAAAACGACACCAATCTCAGAGAATCACTGCACCATTAGCCAGGAAAAGTATGTACTGTTTTTGGAATGTTGCCCAGTGAGGGCCTTCACAGGTGCCAGAGATTTGGGACCCAAAGCCATCTTTGTGGTTTTTGTCTCTGATGTTTCCTTTTAGAGACAGCAAAGCTTAATCTTCTCTTCCATGGATAACTGCATGTCATCAGTTATTCCAGATATCAGCAAGGTCTGAAGATAAACTGATGGATGACTTGGCTTCAGCCGCTGCCTCGGACATCGGATTGTGTCTAGAAGAGCGACCATGATGGGCCATCAGGTTATATTGTATTTGCATTAGGAGGCTCTTGATAAAAGCTTTATTATTTTCCAGAGGAAATGTGAGTTCCTGTCTGCCAGCTCTAAAGAGAACAGGGTCCTCTTTCTTCTCTCCTTTCTGCAGCCTGATTATCATCAAATTTCTGTCCTTGGCTCTTTGTACCTTGGCTGAGAAAATGAAGATGTCAAAGGAGGCTGAGAGGGCTTAAGAAAGGTTGGTGGCAAGGGAAGAGAAAAGGCTAGATTCTGCCTCCGTCCCTTCGTCCTGTGCAGGAGTTTCTGGCATGTTATCTGGGACCTAGCATTTTGATTTCAGCAGAAGAGTGGTATTTAGGCTTTCAAAAGAAGGTAATGTCCTTCTTTATGGCTATAAGAAAAGAATTGACAGTGGCGGGAAACTCCGGTGGAGGGGGGTACGGCAGGGAGGTGGGATTAAGGGTAGTCAATATCTGCCTGGGGAAGCAGGGGCACACCTCATCAACAAGGGTACCTGCACAATGAATATTTGTATGCCTAACCCTGAATTGTACCCCACAATTTTAAAATTTAAAAATGTATAATAATAAAAAAAGAAGGAAACGTGTGTAGAGAAAATAATGTCCATGATCCTACACTCTATTTCTTACTCTGTTTGAGTCCAGTGGAGTTGTCTGACCCCAGAAAGTAACATAACTTCTCTTTTCTTCAATTTTCTTATCCCTAAAATAGGGACACAACAGTATCTACTTTATAGGTGGTTGAAAAGAGTAAATGGATTGATATATGGAAAGTACTTAGAACAGGATTATTCAGCCAACAGCCTGTTTTTTATGATCCAAGACCTAAACAGTAAAAAATAAAAATTTTTTAACATTCACAAAAAATGATTGCATTTGAAGTGGTTATGTAAGTACCTACATAATATCTTCAGTTTTGTTCTGTAAAGCTCAATGTTTCCTCTTTGAGAGAAAAGTTTGCCCCAGGGTTAGAACAGTGCTGACGCATGGTGAGTGCTTTATTTAATTGAGATACTAATTTCTTTTCTCTTCCTTTTTGGTTTGTTTGTTTTTGAATTGGGATCTCACTCAGTTGCCCTGGCTGCAGTGCAGTGGCACAATCACGGTTTACTGCAGCCTCAACTTTCTAACCTCAGGTGATCTGCCTCAGCCACCTGAGTAGCTGGGACTACAGGCATGCACCATGAATCTCAGACAATTTTTTGATTTTTGGTAGAGACGAGGTCTTGCTGTGTGGCCTAGGCTGGTCTCGAATTCCTGAGCTCTTGGCCTCTCAAAATGCTGGGATTACAGGCGTGAGCCACCGTGCCTCACCTGGTGAGTGCTTTTAAGTGCATGTTGGCTATTATCAACAGTATTATTTACACTATATTATGCTATATCAAAGTGTTCTCACTTGCTCTCTAAATTAATCGCTAAGATCAAGGAAAGGGAACATGTGGCAGTGTAATACTTCATCCAGTCTCTCTGTAGGCTCAGGAAAGCACTGGTTCTCAATCCTTCAAAAGGTGCTTAAACACTACCCAGTTCAGTGGGACTTCCTTCAAGATTAGTGCCCAGATGCCAGGGCAGGATTCTGCCAACCTTATAGATACTTAGTCATTAAACATTTACTCGGTGATCTCCGTGTCTTTTGTTTCTCATGAATTCATTGGGGAACAGTGTTCATAGCTGGACATAGCAGTATTTAGGTTTTGTTCCTGAGAACAAGAGGTACAAAACTCCCTGTGTCTGACTTATTTAAGTGTAGAGAATGCTATAAGGTAATTTTAGCAATAAAAAAGAATACACTACTGGTATACACGACAGCAGAAATAAATTGCACAGGTATGCTAAGTGAAATACACCACAATTCAATGTTGATTCAAGCATAGGCAAGATTAATCCATCTATAATAATAAAAGTCAGAAGAAGTGGGTAACTCTGGGGGATTATTGACTCAGAAGGGATAGGAAACATCTTTCTGGGTGTCAGAAATATTCTATATCTTACTCTGCATGGTGGTTACTTTTGTGCATGTGTGTGTATACACGTATGTATATATGTGTACATGTATACACTGACATGTGTGCTTAAGATTTATGTACTTTATAATTTTATATTTTAACAAAAACAAAATACAATGAAAGCCTAAAACATATTGTTCATGTTGATCTAGGGTTGTGGTGGAAAAAACTGCTGAGAAGAATACCTATAGAGAAATGACATATTCTCACTAAAACAGACAATGAGTTGAGTCAATGGGATGTTTCAAATAAAGGAAGATATTGGAAATAGATTCATTTCAAAATCACGTGTGGAGATGAATTAGGCATTGTTTATTGGACCAAGAACTTTCATGATGAAAACAGGAGAAAGTAAATGAATCGTGAATGATTTCGGCAAGATCACCGCTTGATTTGTTATTCCTTAGAGAAGCAGTAATGTGAGCCATTGCACAACTAGAATATAAATGAAAGTTCATCTATAACCCTGCAAATCATTGCTTAAGATTCTGAGTGGAAAGTGGGTTGAGTTAGGAGGTTGAGAATAAAATGTTTATTTTGGTAAAAGGAATGCTGAATGATTTTATGTGTGCTGTTTAAAAGATTTGTTTTTATAAAGGAAATCCCAGAGAATATTTAGAAGCTTGTGGAGTGCTCTATTGGAGGATATATTCTTTTTTTGAGTTGGAGTCCCATTCTGTCATCCAGGATGCAGTGCAGTGGCACGTTCATGGCTACTGCAGCTTCAATCTGCCAAGCTCAGGCCATCCTTCCATCTCAGCCTTCCAAGTAACTGGAACCACAGTCATGTGCCACCACATTTGGCTAGTTTTCTCATTTTACTGTACAGACGAGATCTCTCCAAGCTGCCCAGGCTAGTCTCAAACCCCCAGTCTCAGGCAATCCTCTTGCCTTTGCCTCCCGAAATGCTGGGATTACAGGCGTGAGCCACCACTCCCGACCTGGAAGGATATTTTCAAACCTGAGTGTGAGCAAGCGTCAGCATGAAGGCCAAGAATCACAGCCAAGGAGCTGCCTCCCTCAGCTCGTGGTCTGGTAGGGCGAATCTTTGAGAAATGTCTCTTCCTTCTTTTGACACTTGCTGGCATTCATGTCCAGGGACAGACACTTGCTAAAGTCAAACCCACAGATAATCCAGGAAGGATTTGGTTTCGCCTTTCAGTTTTTCTTCCAGAAATACTTATTGTGTATACTCTTTAACATGAGCGGGACCATAGATCTTGGAATCCAAGACAAAATGGAGGTACAGGGCCTCTTGTCCAAAAAATTAGAAGTTTCAAGGTGAAGACTGCAAAGCGCTAAGCCCAGCATGAAGTGCTTCCAAATGTGCAGTGCTGCGGCAGCCTAAGTGGCACACACGGAGCGACTGTCACCTGACACTGCATCGGGTGTGTCCATGGCTTTATGAACGATTCATTTTCTCCCCAGAACTTTCTTCTTCACTACCTAGTCTGACTGGTGTATTTCATCATTTTTGTCCAGGAGCTCCCCTGAGAGATTGATTCATTTTTTTTCCTTGGGCCTCCTCTAATCTTGCAAAATCACAATTATTACACTTTATACATCCATTTTCTTGTTATTTTTGTTCACTTGTTTGTCTTCCAGAATGTGAACTCACTACAGGCAGAAATTGTGTTTTATCTACATTATTGTGTTGCACAGAGCAGATATTTAATAAATACTTATTTGTGAATGGACAAAAGAGTAAGATTCTAAAGATGCAAAGCAGAGACAGTTCAGTTGCATTTGAAATAATAGGCTGGGCTTGGGGGCTCAAACTTGTAATCCCAGAACTTTGGGAGGCTGAGGTAGGAGGATGATTTGAGGTCAGGAGTTTGAGACCAGACCGGGCAACATAGTGAGATCTTCATCTCTAAAAAAACAAACAAGTAATAAGTAAGCTGGGCTTGGTGGTATGTGCCTGTACTCTCAGCTATTAGGAATCCTAGGAGACTGAGGTAGGAGGATTGCTTGAGCTCAAGAGTTCGAGGCTGCAGTGAGCCATGATTTGACCACTGAACTCCAGCCTGGGAAAAGAGTGAGACCCTGTCTCAAACTAATGAAATCAAATAATAAAATCAAATAAAATCTATCGTTTTCTAAATGTATATTGAGGTAGTGTATGGCATACTTTAGAAAATTGCACAAAACAAGAAAGGTGACTGGGATCAGTTTTTAAAATTGTCTTTATTCCATGTTTAAATAATCTTTAAGAATTTTGATATTCAAATTGGTAAAATAGCCAGGCTCAGTGGCTCAGCCTGTAATCCCGCGCCTTTGGGAGGCTGAGGTGAGTGGATTGCCTGAGCCCGTGGGTTCGAGACCTGCCTAGGCAACTTGGTGAGCCCTCATCTCTACAATAAATCAAAAATTAGCTGGGCGTGGTAGTGTGCACCTGTAGTTCCAGCTACTTGGAAGGCTGAGGCGGAAGGATAGCCAGAGCCCAGCAGGTTGAGGCTGCGGTGGCTGGGAGTAGCCAGTGCACTCCAGTCTGGGTGACAGAGTGAGACTCCGACTCATCTGGGTGAAGGAAACTCAGAAAAAAAATTGGTAAATTAATGTAACCTAATTTCTACGCTCTAGTTTAATATATTTTTGCTTTCACATTTTTGTCCTGTGGTGGTAGGATCTGAAAGTCTGCTTCACAGAAATAAGATGACAAGAGAGTTATTGGGAGTAATGTTTTGAAATCAACTTTTCCCAAAGAGATTATTATATCCTGACTGAATAAATGAGCCAGTAATTGAATGCTACCAGTAGCTGAATGAGTAATAATTGCTTTTCTTAATTTTTTATATTCAGAATCATCTTTTATTGCTATTTCCGTATAGCCTGGCCAAATTCCTTCCTGTTCCTTCACAATAATTTCCACCCACTGCTGGAAAGCTAGCAGGTATGAGCTGAAATATAAACTTCAGTTTCTCTGGAGTTTTCTGCTGCCTTTTCACTCAGCGAGGCGTTACTTTCCAGCCCCAAGGGTCAAGATCATGAGTCATTTTATTTCCTTTTTTGTTTTTTCAGGAAAAGTAATTCATCTGAGAAGACTGACATCCTCTGGGTACTATAAAAAGCTCTGTTTAATGGCAGGCAGAAGGGAGAAGAGAGGAAACACCCATAGCTGAGTAAAGAGTAGACTGAGGATATTTCTGGCCCTGACGGTAGTCTGGAAGAAAAGGAAGAAGCAGAAGGAAGTGGAAATATGACAAGGAGTAAGCGTCAACCGACGGGGTAACCTGAAATGAGGGTATTCACACAGAGGTTGTGGTCCTCAGAGCAAGCCTGTTTTAAATCACATTTGATGGGCTTCCACCATTTCAGAAGAACTTGTCTCAGACTTGTTGAAGCCTAAATCCTAAGAAAACAAGTGAACAGAGTGATTTTTTTTTCACATTGATTTTATCCTCTATTCCAAAGTGGGTAGGGTATACTGGTTATGGTTATAGTAGGTGCGAAAATACTTCTGCTTTCAACTTAAGGTAAATTCCCTAAAAGAAGTAAGGTAGTTATTGAAAAAACAGAGGCATGGCAGAGAATTATACCAAGCATATTGGATGGCATGGAAAAAGTATTAGAGTTTGGGGAAAGTGAGTTATTTTATTAAACACTCGAATATATGGTTTTTTCTTATATGCGTCTTGTGATCAATTCAAAGACTTTTGCTTTTCATGTGTGAGTCAATATTTGGGAAGGAAAATGAAAGAATGGAATGGAGACCAATCATATCTGCAGGATAGCTCAAAAACAAATTAGGCTATGCACAGTGGCTCATGCCTGTAATCCCAGTGCTTTGGGAGGCTGAGGTGGGAGGACTGCTAGAGCCCAGGAGTTCGAGACCAGCCTGGGCAACATAGCAAGATCTCATCGCTACAAAAAAATAAACAAAAATTAGCCAGGTGTGGTGGCACACCGGTGTAGTTCCAGATACTCGGGAGGTTGAGGCAGAAGGATCGCCTGAGCCCAGGATGTTGAGACTGCAGTGATCTGTGATCGTGCCACTGCACTCCAGCCTGGGTGACAGAGTGAGACTCTGATTCAAAACCAAAATAAAACAAAACACACACACACACACACTCACAAACCATAAACTGGGGCAACTAATATTCATTCATTCATCCATTATTTCACCCATGTCATTTCCTAATGTTTGCCAAGCAAAGTAATAGATCTACTGGCTTTTTTTCCCCTGTTTTTTAATGGAATGGCAAGAAACTAAAGTTCTTCTTACTCTCAGCTGTACAACTACCTGTTTATTGCAATTTCTCAATCAATTTACGTCTCTTTTTTTTGGGTAACCCTACTAGGATCTATAAGCTGACGATATAAAATAAAAAATCAAAACTACATATATTACTAAATATATGCAAATATACTATGTAAATTTGTTATTAAATTTATATGTGTGTATGGTAGAATAAAAAGAAAAGTAAAATTTCGGATTATTTTCGTGATTATTTCCTGTGTCATATATTTATTTGGATGGTTAATATCCCACACAACTTACCAAAATGTAACTTAAAGTATAAATGATTTCTATTTATACCTGGAATAACATTGCTAGTACTGATACAATGATGGTGATAATAATGGCTAACATGTATTGTGTACTTACATACCGGATACTATTTCAAATAGTTTGAATACATTTATGCAATCCATGCAACTTTATGAGGATAATACTATTATTCCTTCTAGTGTCTAGGTGAGGACACTGAGGCTCGAGATGTTTAAGTCATTTGCCAGGATGACATAGAGAGGGGCGCTTGTCTTTAAGCGTAGCCTGACTAACTGGAGAGCAAGTCCTCAGAGCCCACACAATACTGCATGCACGGTGTTTGGAATTCAAGGGTATCAATTCACAGATAGTAGTTTCACAGAAGTAGTTTTGCTGGAATGTGGTGTTACTTCATGTCAATCCATCACCAGTGCATCGTGGCATACAGATGTATCTTGGACAAGGAATAACCCCCCTAAAAGAAATTTATTTATTAAAAGTGGTGTATCTATTCTTACATGTTTAAACTTCAGTCACCTTCAAAGTCCTCTCTGTTTGCTGCAATATACCTATTGAGATGCATTTTCCACAGTTCAAAGCAGTTTTTGAGCACGTCAGTTTTGATACTGTTTAGTGTCTCTGCTGTTACCTGTTTCACCTCTTCCACATTGGCAAACCTTTCCCTCTGAGGACTTTTTTTCACAAAAAAGTCACTGGGGCGAGATCGGGTGACTAGGAAGGATGGGGCATGGGGGTCATGCCATTTGGGGTCAAAAACTGCTGAACATTCAGTTCAGCAGCGGGGTGGGCAGGTGCACTTGTAAATCACGCATCGTGAAATGGGCCAATGCATGGAAAGAAAACAGAAAAAAATTCATGGAAGCAGAATACGGCCTCTCACAACACTCTTGGCTGGTACCTTGATGCGATGGGTTCCTAGGGCACTTACCTAGTGGGGGAGCCTGCAAGGGACCTTCCCTCCAAAAGATAATTCCAGTTTTTTTTGGGGGGTGTCCCCCTTCCTATATTACTACACAGAAAAAGTGGAAAAACACAACTTTCTACCCTATTCTTGATATTTCAACTCTGGTCATTTAGGAATTTTACCATTTCCTTCACCAGCCTGTGGATCATTGTTATTTTTTATACTCACAATTCAAATTCCCGCAGGAACAGAATTCGGAGGGTTTTCTTTTCCCTGGTACACAGCCAGACAGCTGACAGGAAATGCTAGAAAGAAGCCTAATAATTTGAAGACAGTTTCCAAAGTTACCTATCATTTCTTTCTTTCTTTTTCTTTTTCTTTTTTTTTGTGAGTAAAGTAGGATTTATTGAGAGGGCAAAAAAGCTCCCATGGTGGGAGGAGACCCGACAGGACTGCCGCCCTAGCATTTCTTTAATTCACTTTCTTTTGGTGATCCTGTTTTCCACATTGTTCTTAGAGAAACAAGCAAGGACTCTGTGCGGTGCGGAAAATCGTGGCCACGTTTCTTTCCTTTCAAACCTCAGATGAGTTTGGGAGTCAGTGAAGGAGTGACAAGAGAAGTGTAGCTTTAGTGGCTGCATGCTGGCCAAGACCAGGACGCCCGAGACAGCAGGCTGTGCTGACTGTGGTGCAGGCAAGCAGGTGGTGCCACACACCAGAGCCAGCTGTATCTGCCCTTAGCACACTCACCCCCACAGGGCACAGGGCAGACTAGGCCCTGATTCACTGTACTGAAATCAGTAGTTTGACCTTATCTCTTCTTTCAGCTGCTATTTCCCTTTGATGTTTTCCTTTGCACATCAGTGCCATCCCCTGCTGTGCCCTAATTTGTCTCCCTGTCTGCTCATTCCTCAGCAAGCTGATACTTAGTCCTGAAGGAGGGAAATACTTCAACAGCCGAAAACACATATCTAGTAAGAGAAAGATCAGTGAGAGACAGCTTCAGCAGGCTGATGTCTTGCTCAGTGCAGCTCCACACTTGGACAGAAGCCACACAGGTGGCTTGAGGGCCTTCTACATTCAGACTTAAAGCGCTGAGTTCAGCTGCTAAGCCTTTTGGGGAAATGCAGCCATAAGCCAGAGGAGTTCCAAATTCTTAAATAGTATTTCCGACGTTGTCAAAGCATCATAGGTTGCTAACTTTCCCCGGTGAATGGGGTTTATTTCCAAAGTGGTATAAAAGGATCAATGTTTTCTGCCACTTCTGTTTAAGGCTACGTTAGCTGTTTATTCATAAATTTTATAGAGACTTAACCATAAGTTATATGACTTCTGGTGGAGCTGTAAATCCACTGTGTGTGTATGTGTGTCTGTGCATGTGCGTGCGTGCGTGCGTGCGTGTGTGTGTGTGTGTGTGTGTCCTTCATAAGCCAGGAGGGTTTTCAGGGCCTTAGGCCTGGGCCACAGGTGCTGAGCATACTCATTTCAAAGTGGTGTGCAAGCAGTCGTTGCTGTGGAATGATCTCACTTATGATGTGGATGGGAAATGGAGATTCCAGTTCTCTTTTTGCTTCAGAATATTTCTGCTTTTGTGGCTTCCACTTAAATACCAAAACATTTAAATGCAAAACAGGAGCAGGTTTGTTTTTCAACAGAGCTTATTTCACATTTAACCATTTTGCCACTGAACTGCCTTTACTCAGAAATGACACATTACTGGATAAGGATGCTGCTTAATGAACTTGGATCAGATTTTATTACCCGATGATCTTTTTTACCCTGATCAGGCCAGTCGTTTGAACGATAGTCGGAATAAAGTTTTGCTGATTTGACTTATGCAGGATTGTTGGTTAAAAGGAGTTTTTAGTGGTAGATGTTGATTCTTGCCAGTGAAGTCTTATAGCAATGCTATTTATTATTTTCCTGAAGGATTCTGAATGTGCTTAAGGAGCTATGTTTAGGAAGGGCATCTTGCAATATCTGGGTCGCCGTGCAGCAGCTGGGTAACAGCCCATAAGGATCTTGACTCAAAGCTCAGAACGCTAATTGAGAGAGAGCCTGGTGTTTGGTTCCAAAGTCAAGGGGAAAGCCATGTGGGAAGTAATTATCCAATTAGGGATACTACTCAGTTAAAAGAGTTGCTGGGCTAATAAAAACGTAATGAGGCTTAGTTCCCTGGGACTGTTGTTTATTTTTGCAACATCCCCCAGGAAGTATCCCCAGGTGCAAGATGGCTCAGGGGAATAATTTTCTACTCTTGGTACCCACGTGACCCCAGGAGAGCAAACAATGTGCAAGAATGGGGAGATATTTCCCTCGCTATTCTTGGCATTGGCGAGACTCTTATGTGGTATTCCGGTTTAATCATCACCTTTGAATTTAAAAAATTTTTTTTATTTATTATAAAGATGTGGGGTACAATTCAGGGTTAGGTATACAAACATTGGTTATGCAGGTACCCTTGTTGATGAGATATGCCGCTCCCTCCCCTATTTTAAGATAGGAAGACCAAGAGAATGAGAACACAATCAAATATTTTTATTTTTTTAATTTTTTTAATTTTTTTATTTTTTGAATTGGAGTCTCACTCAGTCGCCCAGACTGGAGTGCAGTGGCCGC
>NW_007231130.1:0-10824 GCF_000164805.1 Carlito syrichta | reverse complement strand
TGTGCGTGTGCGTGCATGCGTGCGTGCGTGCGTGTGTGTGTGTGTGTGTGTGTGTGTGTGTGTGTCCTTCAGAAGCCAGGAGGGTTTTCAGGGCATAGGCCTGGGCCACAGGTGCTGAGCACACTCATTTCAAAGTGGTGTGCAAGCAGTCGTTGCTGTGGAATGATCTCACTTATGATGTGGATGGGAAATGGAAATTCCAGTTCTCTTTTTGCTTCAGAATATTTCTGCTTTTGTGGCTTCCACTTAAATACCAAAACATTTAAATGCAAAACATGAGCAGGTTTGTTTTTCAACAGAGCTTATTTCACACTTAACCATTTTGCCACTGAACTGCCTTTACTCAGAAATGACACATTACTGCATAAGGATGCTGCTTAATGAACTTGGATCAGATTTTATTACCCGATGATTTTTTTTACCCTGATCAGGCCAGTCATTTGAACGGTAGTCGGAATAAAGTTTTGCTGATTTGACTTATGCAGGATTGTTGGTTAAAAGGAGTTTTTAGTGGTAGATGTTGATTCTTGCCAGTGAAGTCTTATAGCAATGCTATTTATTATTTTCCTGAAGGATTCTGAATGTGCTTAAGGAGCTATGTTTAGGAAGGGCATCTTGTAATATCTGGGTCACCGTGCAGCAGCTGGGTAACAGCCCATAAGGATCTTGACTCAAAGCTCAGAACTAATTGAGAGAGAGCCCGGTGTTTGGTTCCAAAGTCAAGGGGAAAGCCATGTGGGAAGTAATTATCTAATTAGGGATACTGCTCAGTTAAAAGAGTTGCTGGGCTAATAAAAACATAATGAGGCTTAGTTCCCTGGGACTGTTGTTTATTTTTGCAACATCCCCCAGGAAGTATCCCCAGGTGCAAGATGGCTCAGGGGGACAATTTTCTACTCTTGGTACCCACGTGACCCCAGGAGAGCAAACAATGTGCAAGAATGGGAAGATATTCCTCTCGCTATTCTTGGCATTGGCGAGACTCTTATGTGGTATTCCGGTTTAATCATCACCTTAGAATTTTTAAAAATTTTTTTATTTATTATAAAGATGTGGGGTACAATTCAAGGTTAGATATACAAACATTGGTTATGCAGGTGCCCTTGTTGATGAGATATGCCGCTCCCTCCCCTATTTTAAGAGAGGTTAGTGACAGGGAAGACCAAGAGAATGAGAACACAATCAGATATTTTTATTTTTTTAATTTATTTATTTTTTTTATTTTATGAATTGGAGTCTCATTCAGTCGCCCAGAATGGAGTGTAGTGGCCACTCCCGGCCACCGCAGCCTCGACCTGCTGGGTTCCGGCGATCCTTCGGCCTCAGCCTTCCAAGTAGCCAGAATTACAGGTGCACGCTACCACACCCGGCTGATTTTTTGATTTACTGTAGAGATGAGGTCTCGCTGCCCAGGCGGGTCTCAAACCCGCGGGCTCAGGCAATCCACCACCTCAGCCTCCCAAAGGCGCGGGATTACAGGCTGAGCCACCAAGCCCAGCTTTCAAATATTTTTAAATGGAATTTAGGAAGAAGGGTGAACGAACATGGTCGTGGGTTTGAGGAAGGTTGCGGACACTTAGAACACTGGCCCCAAAGCGGAAATGTAGAATGGATCCGACGGGAATCACTTCTGAGAATGAGGGACAGTGGAAAAGTAACTTAGAAATCTAGACCTCCTGTTTTTCTGGAAACTTGAACAAATAAGGTGGTGTTTCACGTAAAAGGCATTTCTAGTACAAGAACAATAAAAACAGGGGAGGGAGAGGCATACCTCAACAAGGGTACCTGCATGATCATTGTTTATATACCTAACCTTGAATTGTACCCCACATCTTTATAATAAATAATAATAATAATAAAAGAACAATGGATACGAAGGTTGTTTTGGGTTCATCTCAAAAATTCTCCTCTCTCCTAGTGTGATTTGCAGGTTGGTGAGAGGGCTTATGTTCTCTGGTCTGTTCCGGTTTTCAGCAGCATAGCATTACAGTTCTCTCCTTTGGGTTTCTCCTACATTGCCCGTTTACTCGTGCCACTTCCAACAGTCCTTTGCCCCCACTTCCCCCAGTCTTCCACTGACACAGCCACCATCCCTTCTCTGTCCTGCACCTTGTTGCTCTCTCTCCCTTCCTTACCAGTCTCAGCACCAGGGCCAACAGTCATGTCACTCACTTGCACCCCTTGGGCTACCTTTGGCCTCTCTCACCTTGTAGAACTCAGCAAACCCAGAACCCTGGTTCCGTCCAAGAGTTTTTGGCCGACCCTGTGTCTACCTCCGTGCAGCCCGACTTGGCTGAAGCAGACACGCCACTGTGCTATGGATGCCACTTCAAATTTGTCCCCACCCATGTCAAAAGGGCCCTGACAGCCATTCTGCGCTTTCCTAGCTACTCGCTCTCCCACTCTCCTGGACGTGTATTTTATCATCTCTCTGCTCCACACGCCAACCCCTCCTCTTCCATCGTGACTCTTGGTTGTGGACCCCACTTCCTGCTTTGTGGGCCATATCGAAGTGAATAGATGAGAACGCCCACAGAGGATGAGCGCCATGCTGCCAACATCTGCACCTCCTGCCTTCTGGTCTCTGAAAAACTCTGCTGACCCTCTCACCCTTGTGCTAGATTTCATCCCATCTTGCTTCCTCTGGGGTGTGGCTCCAGCCATTCTCCTCTCTTTCCTCCATGTTGTCATTTTTCCTCCCACTCTTCTCAAGAGCCATCCTCAGCTTACACGTATGAGGGCAGGTCTCCAAATCCTGGAATTTATTTATAAAAACGTGTTTATTCATTTTGACGTGTTTAGTCTTAATTCACCTTCAAAGTCATCTCCTTTGGATATGCTACACCTATCGAGATGCTTTTCACACGGCTCGAAACCATTTTTGAACTCGTCGATGACGATACCTCTTAGTGTTTCTGCTGTTTTTCATTTCATCTTGTCCAAATGTTTCCCTTTGAGGACTTTGTTTCATCTGGGGAAACAAAAGAATTGCTCCAGCCAAGATCAGGTGAGTGGGGAGGGCAGGGCATGGAGACCATGTCGTTTTTGGTCAAAAACTGCTGAACACTCAGCGAGTTGTGGGCAGGTGCGTTTTTATGGTGGAAAAATCCATCAGCTGCTTTTCACAACTCTAGATGTTTCTTCTCAAATTGTGATGCAGCCCTCTCAAAACTTCCAGGTAAAAACTTTGGTTGACCTTTGGATCTGGAGAAACATATTCTGAGTGTACAACAAGGGCCCCACCTTCAAAAAAAAAATCCGGTTTTTTGGGTCGCCCCCCCCATATACTGCTATTCCCTTCAATTTCAGAACCCTTTTCTCTGAGTCTTCTTCCTCTGATAGCTGCCATCACATTTTATTGTTCTCCTTTGTGTTAAAAACCCCCTATAGATATTTCTATGCTTACTGTCTCCAAATCACCTTTCCTCACTCCCTCTTAAACCCATTTAGGATACACCCCCCAATATTTCACCAGAATGGTTCTTGTGATAGCCACCAGTGACCTCCATGTGACTAAATCCACTGAAATCTCAGTCCTCATCTTACTTATCCTATCCATGCATTTAATCCAAGATAAGCACCTCTTTCTTCCTCCTTGACGTGCTTTCTTCACTTAACTTCCAGGATACTATCCTTTCTTGGGCTTCTTCCTGTCTTGTCAGTTACTCTGTTTTGGTCTCCTTTGCTGGTTGTTCTGTTCTTATTCCTCCAGATGCTAGAGTACTCTGGATGCTGTTCTCAGACTTTTTTTTCTTCTTCTTTAAATCTATTCTTATTTTCTTGCTGACCTTACCCAGCACTATGATTTTTGACGGTCATCTGTATGCTGGCATACTCTAATATCTTCAGAACATATTGTTTCCTGACTTTCAGACATTTATGGACAACTGCATATCTGACGCATCTACTTGGATAGTTAATAGAAATCTCAAATTTAACATGCCAGACAGATTCTCCTTGATCTTTTTCCTCAGATCTATTTAACCTTCAGCCTTTTCTGTCTCAGGCAACTGTGACCCTATTTTTCCATTTGCTTGCATTCAAAATCTTGGAGTCATCTTTGACTCTTTCCTTCCTCTCCTACCCCAGGTCCAATCTGTCAAGAAATTTTGTTCCTCTGTCTTGAAAATATATCTAGAATCTAATCCCTCTTCCTCCCCAACACTGCAGGGCTTGTGCTATCACCTCCTCTCCCTTGTGTTAATCTTTCAGTTGGTCTCCTGGCTTTTACCTTTGGGTCTTTATGATTTATTTTCAGTCTAGCAGTCAGTCATCTTTTAAGAATGCAAGTTAGGTCATGCTACTTCTCTTTTGTGACCCTGCAGTGGCTCCCCTGTCCCCCCAGTTAAAAAACAAAGTCCTTACAATGTCCCAGAGAGCCTGTATGAATGTTCTGGGGTTGCCATAACAAATCACCACAAACTCAGTGGCTTGTAACAGTAGAAATTTATTCTTTGACAGTTCTAGAAGCCAGAAGTATAAAGTTAAGGTGTCAGCGTGCTCCCAGAACAGGCTTTAGGGGAGAATCTTTCCTCACCCCTTTCAGCTTCTTGTGGCTCCAGGTGTTCCTGGCTTGTGGCAGCGTGACTCTGATCGGTTTCCTACCAGCCCTCTCTTCTCTCTCTTATAAGCTATATTTTTAAGCCCCTGGATGATCCAAGATGATCTCATTTCAAGATTATTAAATTGTCTGCATCGGCACAGACTCCTTTTCTAAATCAGGTCACCGTTACAGGATCCAAGGTTAGGAAGTGGGCATATATTCTGGGGTGCTTCCATTCATTCCACTTCAGAGCCTCACCTACCCTGAACCCCTGCTGCCTCTTGGACCTCTTTTTCTGCCACTCTTCCTCTCAGTTGCCTTATTGCCACCACACTGGATTCCTTGATTTTTCTCAAACATGCCAGGAACTCATGGATTAGGGCCTTTGCACTGGCTGTTCTTTCTGCTAGAGACACTCTTCCTCTTGATATCAATGTGGCTCATTCCTTCATGCTACGTTATCATGAGGTTTTCACGGCTCTTCTATTGAAAACTGTCACACTCGCCGTCCCTCTTAGCCTGCTCTTATTTTCCATTTTTCTCCCATTTTGGTTGACTAGGATAGTCTTTCTACTTCTAGTGGTGCTGCTTGTCATGCCAGGATGGCTCAAAGATCCAGATGGGCTCAGACACATGGCTGAGGGTTGATTCTGGCTGCCAGATGGGCACTCCTTTGGAGCTCTTGGCCAGGGACCTTGTTCTCTTCTAGACGGGCCTCAGCGTGGCTGCTTGACCTTCCCCACTAGCTAAGTTCCAAGAAGGAACTTTCCAAAAGGAAGGAAGTAGAAACTACAGGTCTTCTTAAGGTCTGGGCTCAGAAGTACTTCTGCTGTGTTCTTCGGTGAAAGTGATTGCCAGTCCAGCTTAGATGCGAGGAGAGGGAAAATAAGCTTCACAGCTCAGTTGAGGGAGTGGCATGTTTATGCAGGAAGGACAGAGTCCAGTGCAATAATCCTTGGAAACTATCTACCAAAAAGACCTTCCTGGCTCCCTGATATCGTGCCATGGTGTGGCTGCCCACCAAAATGCACATCTTCATCTTTGTGTTTGTTTTCTTTTTATCCTGTCACTGTGTTGTTAAGAAGTCGTCTTGATCTTTTAAAAACAAGAAAATAAATAAGTAATATCTTTAAGATTTTAAAATCTGAGACACATAAGTAAATTAGTTTATCAGTCATTCTCAGTGTTTCTTACCTGAAACTTATAAGAATTACTCTATGTGCAGTCAGAGAAGGGAATCCATTGGCCTTAATACGTGGTTCAGGTTTCATAGAGTTTGCCTAAGTTTCACATTCAAAGAGATGATTCCTTGACATCATTATGATTAGTGAATAGAGTTTTGTTCCATCATTATATAGAGGAGGAAGCAATCATCATAAATAATATTTTGAAGGTCTCAAATTATTCCAGGGATAGGGGATTTTAGAGAATTTTAATACGTGTGGGTAAGATTTTCTGCTCTTAGCTGATAAAAGTTAGCAATTAGATAAGAGCCTATCTAATGGAATCTAAAGTTTACTGCTTTTTGAAGGAACTTATGCTACCTCCACTGTGAAACTACATAAATTACATCCCCTTACACTGAAAATAGTAGGAAGAATCTCTTTTGCTTTTATCTACCTTTCTGGCTGTTTTATGCTGCTTAGACTGCCAAAGAAAATATCATAGACTGGGTTTAAGCACCAAAAACTTATTTCTCATACTTTTGAATTCTAGAAGTCTAAGATCAGGGTGTCAGCACAGTTGGGTTCTGATGAGCGCCCACTTTCTGGCTTGCAGATGGCTGCCTCCCTGCTGTATATTCACAGGAGAGGAAGGGAGGGAGAGAGAAAAAGAGAGAAGAGAAGGGAGGAGAAGGGAGGGGGAGAGGGAGGGAGGCGATCCTTATAAAAAGAGACACACGGCATGCACCGCCCCCTCTCCCTCTGCCTCTCCTTATCTCTCTCCCTCTGGTAACTCTTTTCATAAGGGGCCCTAATTTCATCATGAGAGTCCCACTCTCATGATGTCATCTAAACCTAATCACCTCCCAAAGGCCTCATCTCCAAATACCATCTCACTGGGCATTAAGGCTTCAACGTGCAAATACCAGTCCAGAACACTGACTTATTTCTTTTATCTCTCCATGTAGACTCTATTGGTAGCAGATGAAAATAGAAAGATGACTCAAGCAAAGAATACATTACAATTTAAGCTCAATTTTCTTTCTATAAGATTCATTTGCTAGTCAGAAAATTTTTATTTATTTCAAATCCTTTGGAAAATTTATTGTCTTCAATAGAGGAAATTATTGTTAAACTAAGGATATATGTTTTTTACATGAGATATTCTACACTTTGTTATACAATAGGCCTTGTGTTAGATGATTTTGCCCAATTGCAGTGCTAACACAAGTTTTCTGAGCATAAGTTAGTCTATGATATTCGTTGTTTAGGTGTATTAGGTGCATTTTTGACTTACAACATTTGTAGTTTATTGGTTTATTGGGATGTAACCCCATGATAAGTCAAGGGGCATGTGCATATCACTTTGGTGAATTATGGCTTTTGATATATTTCCATGTGAGTCAGGAAACACTTTTTCAGATATAATAGCTAAATTGAAAGAGTAGACAGGCCATGTTCAACAACCGAAGTAGAGGGTTACTGAAAATTCAGAAACTGTGAAGACTCAATTCCATAATTCTTCTGTTATAATATTCTTTATTAAAGAAAGTGGTGCTTTGGTTAGAGCACAACTCTAAACAAAGGTTCAGGTAGACTCACCTCTATCATGTATCTCCTTCCCCCACCCCCCCCTTTTTACCTCTATGACTTTCAAGACAAAGGCACCAAGTACATTGTCAAAGGTGACAGGTATTGTAGTGTGCTGTTTTAATTTCCAGGAAGCAAAGATAAGCTACCTTAAGTGGACTCATTTGAACACATTGAGGCACTTCAAGTAGATTTTTAAACAAAACAAAAAAAAAATTGACATCAAACAGAAAAATATTTAAAGAAAAAAAAACATGCCAATTAATATTTGAAGCTATGCTTCCCTAAAAGATACTATGGCTTTTATTCAATGGAGGGGGAATGAAACTAGAATCATGAGATTATTACATACCAGGTAAATTATTTGCAGTAGAGAAAAACATTAAATAAAGCTGCTGAGAAGTTATGTTGTGAGTTGATTTTGCATCAGGAAAGTTTGAATCTGAGTGATATAAGTTACTACCCTAGTGATCATGGACACATTACATTGAGCCTTGAGCTTCATATCTCTCATCCATAAAAGGAGAATCACAACCACTATACTTGTTCTACTTAGCATATGTGGCTCAGGAGAGAGAGACTGTGTGCGAAAATTGGAAGTATTTTAGCCAACATAAAGTGTTGGATACACCAAGATAGTATCATTACACAAAAGGATTTTTATTTTTTGTTGCGTGTTTAGTTTAGTGAAAGGACTTATTGCAACACTTCAAGAAAAAAAAAAGTATATTGTTTGTAAATGTTTGGTACTTGTTATTGACTTTTTGTGGCCGAAGAATGTTTCAAAAATATAATTGAGAAAGTATTTTCTCAATTGCAAATAGGTCAAATAAAGAAAAAAATGTCTTCTATTAAAATGTAGAGTGCTCTCATGTGGACTAAAATGTTTTCATGAAAATGCAAGTTAGCCATGTGCAATTTGTTTATTCATTAATGACTGTATTAAAGAATAGTATAAATGTAGAAAAATATTCTTTTTTTTTTTTTGAGTCGGAGTCTCACTCTGTCGCCCAGACTGGAGTGCAGTGACCGCTCCCAGCCACCGCAGCCTTGCCTGCTGGGCTCCGGCGATCCTTCCGCCTCAGCCTTCCGAGTAACCGGAATTACAGGCATGCGCTACCATGCCCGGCTGATTTTTGATTTATTGTAGAGATGAGGTCTCGCCTGCCCAGGCGGGTCTCGAACCCGCGGGCTCAGGCAATCCACTCACCTCAGCCTCCCAAAGGCACGGGATTACAGGCTGAGCCACCGAACATGGCTGAAAAATATTCTAATTATATCACTTGATGGTTTCACCTGTAAAACAAATACCACTCGGATCAATAGCTGGAATATTTTCAGCCCTCAGAAACCCTCTTATGTGCCTGTGTCTCACTCCCAAAGGTAGTCATTTCCAACAGCTTACATTGGTTTTGCCAATTTTATGCTTTATATAACTGAAATCATAAAGCATATGTAGTTTTATGTGTGACTTGTGAGAATTATTCATATCTTTATGTACAGTCATAGGGCGATTAATTTCATTGCTACATAGTATTTTGCTGTGTGACTATATCACAGTTTGTTTAGTCATTCTACAGTTGATAGGCATTTGGGTAGTATCCAGTTTGGGGCTATTGCCAATAGAACTTCTGTGAAAATTATAGTGCTGTCTTTGATTAACATATGCACACATTTTCCCTGATCATAGGCATGCATGTGTTTGGTTTAGCAGATACTACCGGTTATCTACCCAGTGAACATCCCAGCAACAGAGTATGTGAGGTTCTGTAACTCTACCATTTCACCAGTTCTTGCTATTTTCCTCCTATGTTATTCCAGTCATCCTTATTTATGTCTAGTCATGCCTCATTGTAGTTTTATCTTGTATTTCCCTGATGATTAATGAGACTGAACACTTTTTCATTCAT
Source organism: Carlito syrichta (assembly GCF_000164805.1). Taxonomy (NCBI): domain Eukaryota; kingdom Metazoa; phylum Chordata; class Mammalia; order Primates; family Tarsiidae; genus Carlito; species Carlito syrichta. The sequence goes on along the minus strand of NW_007231130.1, from coordinate 1,618 downwards.
TAATTGTCAGTTTGGATATGCTGTCTCATTCATTGTTTGTTCAAGTTTTTATTCATTCTTCTATTGGGATGTATTTCTTATTAAAGATTTATATCTATAGAAATTTATTCAACAAATTCTAATATAGTCTTCCACTTGCAGTTTTTCTGTTTACTGTTATGCTTTCTAATAAACATACTTTTTAATTTATATTAAATTTATATTATATAAAAGTTTCTTAATTTTATAGTTAGTGAGTTTTTTCTGACTCATAGCTATTTTCTTCATTAATAGTCATGAAGATGTTTTTCTAGCCATGGGGTTGTTTATTGATTGGAAATCAGCACCCACAATAAAACTATTTAAAGTAGAAAAAACACATTTAACTTAGTTAACTAAATGCAATTAAGCAAATGACTTGCTAGGCAGTGAGCTTGAAGACATGAATCTTTTAGGCCCATAATCAGTCATTTCAATCACTCATGCTACTTTTCCAGGGTGAAATAACATGCTAGTTTTTTCCCCTCTTTCCTTTCATCTGATTTCAGTAATATCAGTAGATGATCTATGGTGACAGGTTTCACAGTTCCTACATGCCACGAAGGAAGACGTAGCATTTGACCCAGTTATGGAGGACACAACTTGCAAACCAGATAGTGTGAGAGATTTCAAGATTGAGATTATGAAATAAGAAGGAAATGTAGATTGTGGTTTGTGACCTAAGTTTTTCACAGGTATAAATATATATTGGCAAAAGTCAATATAACTAACTCCATTTTCATTTGATGACAATTTTTGGTCAATATTGAAGTTAGAGCAATTGCCTTTGGGGTATAGGATTTCCTTCCTTCTTTCTATATGTCAAATATTCTTGAACACCAGGCTGAAACATTCCCTGTCTCCATGTGGCCCAATACCATTAATGTTTTCCCATAAGAATAGACTTCGAAGATTTAATTCATTTTATTCCCCCCTTCCCCCATTGAAGCCAATCAAAGCAAGCAAGTATTGAGGCACCTAAAGTCAATTCAGAATATTTGTGGCAAGTAAAAAACACACTTGTGTGGGGCTGAGGGAGAGATGGCGATGGTATCTAGTTTCTTTGAAAAAGGATTTGGGATGAGAGAAAACTTTTCCTTGTGATTTACATGCGAGCTCTCAGAAGCTAAAATGTGCTTTTTGAGTTTGGGAATTCTTAAGAAGAGTTGGGCATAACATTTTTTGGGATTCTTTGTAGGAAAAATGGAGGAAGTTCTTCCCAGTATTCTTTGATGAAATGGTTGAATTACTCTCTTGGGCCAGCACAAAAATCCTCACCTACATAGTTGGCCTCTGATTCTCATGGGTTTAGACCAAGTGGAACCAAACACTTTGAAGGATAGATTCATCCTTTCTAGGACTTAATACCTGTCATTTGGGACAATCCACTGTTTCTCTGGATCATTGTGGTCAGATTGTCCCATTTGATAGATAGTAGTTTATTAAAGATAATGGTCTGAAAGATTTGAGAGTCTCAGTTTACGTTTGCCATGGGGGAATAATCTAAATTTGTTTTTGTAAATGAGACATTTTTTTTTCTTTCAAGCATTCAGGTCAATAAGGCAAAAGTTCATTGATCTCAACACAGTTTGAGGAAGAA